>NW_009232060.1:0-107382 GCF_000690835.1 Fulmarus glacialis
GCTGGGCCTCGCAGCCGGGGCCTGTCCCAGTGCCCCAGCCAGGGAGCGTTGCAGGGTGGGGGACACCGGGCAGCCCCAGCTCTGGGCATCGGGCACCTCCCTGGGGCCAGGCTGAGGCTGGGCCAGGCTGCCTGCCTGCAGGTAGACCCGGCTTGGTGGGGCCATGGCCAGGCTGGGCAGGGCTGTGGGGAGCTGGGGCAGGGTCTGATGGGCCTGAGGGGCTGAAATTGGGGTCCTGAGCCCTGGGCAGGGCAGGGGGAGCCCTTGGGCGTGGGCAGGGACAATCAGGCCTGATGATGCTCTCAGGGCCCTCGCAATATAAAAGTAGACATATGCTATGTCCTGTTGTAACCATAAGGAGTAATATGTAATGTGCACTGTCATTCAGTATTATAGTAATCTTTGATACACAAATGTGCACATAAAACTTGTATGCACTTACAAAAATACTTAGAAGGGCCTATTGAAGTAGGAGAGTGGTAGAGAAATCAACAGTACTACAATACTTTAAAAACATATAAAGCTTTTTTTATTTTACAGATACAATGTGGTGACTTTCATCTGTAGCTGAATATAGTTCTCTTGAAGCTGAGACTTTAGGTTTTTTTAATTGCTTCTAGGGATATCATTAATGTTTTGAGAAACTGAAATCTTGATTTGGGCTTGCAGTATTTGGAGGAAAAGAGGGAATCTGCATTTAAACAGAAATAATTTAAATATCTACACATTACTTAAAACCCACCTCCTAATATTCTGATCCTTATGTGTGTTAATGGTTAGACTAGGATTTAGCATATACTGTTGACAAATACATAGTCGGTGCTTTTCATATATCTAATAAAGGATATATCTTATAGTACTTCTTTTATGCAACTGTTGCATAATCAGAAAATGCATAAAGCACAAAAGCCACCAGATGATTTTTCATATGATTAAAAACATTTATTAAGAGTTTATAACAGACTCAGAAACCACAAAATTTCAGTATAAAATGTCAAGCACTTTATATTTTAACCCGCTTTTGATGAAATGACAGCACCAAGTTGGTCTCTATCTCCTTTGCTTCCCGCAGGAAAGGTTAATATACTAGTCTGAAGACGAGAGAAAGGGTAAATGCTCCAGGAATGCAGCTCTGATATTTTCAGATCTTACACTTAATTCGACTTGGAAGCTCAATCCCTTTCCTGCTGTAAGTTTAAGGACTGCAGCAGAGCCAGGGATGGGTCCACACTGGCTCTCGCTGTTTGTATAGAAACAAAACACATTTTGCTGGGGAAGTTTTGAGACACAACCTGTTTGCAAACTGTATTGTTAAGGCAAGTGATGTGTGCCTGGAAAATTTAGCAGAGTTGAGAGGTCTCAGGCGGTAGTTATACAACAGTTTTAATATATCCAAACTGGTAGGACTGAGTTTTGATCCCTCTCCAGCACCTCTGATAGTGTGTGTGCGCAATTCTTATGTGAGCTACTCCAGCTCATTAAACCACTCTCTTGGATATGGCTAGGCTTCTGCTGTTCTAATGAACTGAAGCAGGTCACTTGGGGTATCAAAGTCCAGGGGAGGTGTAAGGGGAGAGATGAGGTTATCATCCAAATGCCAACTACACATGCACAGATTTAGATTTAAGCTGGAATGGAACTGTAACTGCGGTGAAGTGCAAGCCAAGCTGCCTTCCCTAATTCATACTTCATTAGATCATAGAACTTTGTTTTATTTTTTTGTGCTAACATGATGAAAATCTGTGGTTTCTAACTCAATGGCTTCTATAGTTCTGTTTTAAATAATGGAAGTTTTCTGAACCTGCAACATGCAATGTGTGCAGACCCTCTTGAGGGTCAAAACTAAAGCAAATGTTTGCATGAGTCCAGGTGAGGTGGGTGTACAGTAGAATATCCTGTGTGGAAGAAATTATGCTTTGCCCTCCTGATTGGCCGCATGGAGAAGAGTGTTAGTATTACCATTAGCCAAGGGAGCGCTTCTGTACCTTGGGCAGTAGGAATTAAAAGGCTGTACAAAACAGCTGAAGGGACATAGGTTTAATCCCAACTTCTTTTATATATGCTGTTCGTAACAGCTGTCCACATGTGCTGTACATGTGTTCATATAGATCCAGAAATAAAATCTGGATCTTACCCAGTGTATTAGAAAGAAACCTTCATCTAGTACTCGTCGTCATCTTCCAGGTCTTCCCCTGCAGTTGCAGCTTCCAGTGCAGCCAGAGCTGCTGCTACTTCTGCATCTTCCTCCTCAATTTCTCCATTGATGTCTTTGTGGTTGGGGTGTGTGGGTGCTTGTGCTATTTTGGTAACAGCCATGGCAGTGATACCACTACTCAAACTTGCAGAGTCAGTTTTAAAAGGTTCAATACTGCTCTCCTTCATAGACGAAGGTGGGGTTACACAAAGGTCCTGGTCCTGTATTGCTGAAGGCCCAGTGTTTTGGTCTGAATGTGCACAGTTGACTGAAAAGCTATCTTTTTCAACATAGTTCCCGGTTTGATTGCCATTTTGGGGATAATCAATATCTGGCAGTTGTATGGCATTGTTTTGTGTCTCCAGTATTGCACTTCCTTTAAGAAAGATGCTATTGTCTGCAGACCGGGAGTTCCCATCTACAATACTGTGTGGCTCATTGCAGGCTGCCTTCCTCTGACTGCCTGCGTCTAGGTCGAGTTCTTGGCCAGACCTATTTAATTTGGTGTAAAAGTCTCTACTGCTGGCTGAAGGAGACTGTGCTGACTGGCTGGAGGATCCCTGCTCACTGGCTTCTTTCACTGGGTTTATGTTGGGATTGAGCATGGGGTACACTCCAGTGCAGGAGTTGCCACCATTGACTGCAACATCAAGCTTTGCAACACACTTCACAAGGCCATCCTCTTGAAAATCATTGCCTCCATGGTTCCAGAGAGTTTCTTTTGTGCTATTTACCTGGGTTTTATTTTCTGTTCTGTTTAGCTCATCCTTCTGGAGTTCATTTTTGGGTTCTTGAATTTCACTATTCTCTTTGAATTTGGATTTATTGCTGCCTTGCTCATTGTGTTTGTAGCTGTTTACTTCATGAACGTGTCCAGGCGATTGTACTTCTTCTGGATCAAAAATATAGCTGAGTAAGGAAAATTTGTAGAGGAAATGTTAATTATGCTGTTAATCAAGATAATTAGAAAAAAGATTAAACTTCATTTTTAAACTGGAGATCTTGAGGAGCTTGTGTCACTAAGTTTTACCTGGGGTCCTGAGAATGAGCTAAACTGAATGGAAATGCTGAACTGTGCTGTAGGTTGCTGTCTCCTGGGACTGACCGTAACTAATCCCTGTAGTGAGGTTCACCAGGAGCATAAGGAGGATGTCAGAGAAAACCTTGTGCTGCTTGTTGCATGTTTCCAGCTTTATTTTTTTTATTTTCTCTGAGGGGTAGATTAGCCAATGAGTAGTCATCACATAGATTGTTAATTAATATGTCCTCTTGTAGTTGCTAAAATACCTCCCTTTTTTCCCCTGGTGTTCTTCAAGTGTTATCTTCTTCTCCTTTTTTTTATTTCTGTCCCCTCCTTTTTCCTTTCTTACTTAGTTTTTCCTTGACTTATTTCTTCCAGAGCCTATCTCTTTTCTTTATCTCCCCTCTTTCTCTCATAGCACCAGTTTTCTTTCCCACTTTCTTGCCTGTTCTAGAGATGTGGTCAAGGGAAGGAGTAACCATCAAGTGGGGCTGAAGTGTTGTCTTTCTAAAACTAGCTAGTCTCCCTCTGCAGGGAGACTTTTAATGTGGGAATTATTCCCACAACTAACTACGTGTAAAATTTATGATGGAGGCAAGGATCTGTAGTTCATTTTCATTGCTTAGGAGAGAGGGAGGATCTGACAAAGTCTGTGCTCCTCATTCTACTGAATTGAGGGAAGGTCATGCTACCTAAATGAGAAAAAGCTTTGCTAAAGATGAGTTTTCAGTGCCACACAATTTTCTTTGTGGGATAGGAATTACAGAAATGGACCTCAATTACAATAAATCAAAAGGACATTCACAGGAAATCAGTATGCCTATGCTCTGGCGTGACTTTAAAGAGACTGTAAACTTCGGGAAAACTCCAACCTTGTAAATAGACTTAATTTAAGCAACAGGTGTAGGGCAGAACAGATGCATGTTGTAATGCATTTCTTGTATTCAGTCTAAGCAACTTTTGTTTTGTTGTACCTTTGTATCATTTTGCAGCACCTGCACCCCATCTGGATTTTCTTCAATCTGAAAAGAGAGAGAGGGAAGGCGAGGGAGAGGGGAAGTGAGCGAAGCATTATGAAATTAATGTATGGGCAATTGCATTGAAAATTATGCTCATGTTTAGAAGGGTTTTATTAGCTAAAAAGAAAGATGCCTACACAAGAATGGGTGCAGTACAGTTCAAAGTCTTTCTAGGTTGCTGTCTTGCATTGACAGTGGCCTTTAGTTGGGGAAAAATCTGGGGAAGAATTTAACAGTTCTTAAACACATAGTGGTGTTCTCCCAGACGATTTTCCTAAGGAATTTTAGGATTTGGAGACTCCTAAGTCAGAGAGTAATGTGGTTTTTTTATTTGGCAGCTATTGATGGACTTCTCTTCCTTGAATTTGTCCACTTGTTTTCTGAAGTCCAGTAAACTGTTAGCATCTACAGCATCCTTTACACTTGGGAGTTTCACAGCCCAGCCTTGCCTGTGTGAAGAAGCACCTGCTATTGTTTGACTTGAACCTGGTTCTTATTAGCTGTATTTGATGCCTTCTAGTTCTTGTATTAGAACAGATGGTTAGCATCATGTCCCATTGTCACTATAGTACAGGTCCTATACCACCCCTTCAGTTTTGATATGCAGTCTGAAGAATCCTCGTCTTTTTAAATCTAACCCATACTGACATTGTTTCATGCCTATAGATTGTCCTTGTGGGGTTCTTTGGGCCTTTTGCATTTCAACATCCTTCTTGGATCAGGTATGGGAACCACAAATGCAGAGTTCTCAAGGTGTGGTGAACCACAGATTTATTCTTTCTTGATAACTCCTGTCCCTACTCAGTTGGCTCTGTGACAGTTTACTGAGCACTGAGGTGACGTTTTTGTGGAACTCTCTCTTTGACACAGACATACTGCTGGGATTGGCACTTCTATTATATGCTGTTGCACCTGCTTTTTACAATGGTAAATTCTTCAGAGTTTGACTAGAGCTAGCAGATTGTTTGCATTTTGCTATATTTCTGTATATTGCAAGCTTTCTGTGTATGTGTGTCATTGCCTGACCCAGTGAGATGCTAAGAGCTATCTATTACATGGTTCATATGCCGCGAAAGTCTTTTGTTATGGGAAGAAATAGTTTGCTAATTTGGACCCTTGAGAACTTCTATGTTCTGAACCTAAAGCGAGGACGCAGATCTGAACATCCCAAAATCCTAGAAAAAACATTATTCTTTATTGGTTGGGGCTATCTTATTTCAAGTTAGTCAAGTCAGGACAGGTTGTTAATATGTTTTGCCGATCATTATTCAGGCTCTTTCTTTTTCTCTTGAAGCGTTCTACAACCTTGCATGCTTTTGCCATTGCCTAAGGACAGCAGCTCACTTCCCGTAAAACAAATTGATGATGCAAGGTCAGGGTATTTTCTAGGGTGATTTATTCACAAAACACCAAAGGAAAGTAGTATTGACTTATTCTTATGAGGCATGGCCTGAACTGCACACCAGTGATTATGCTAGCAGAAATTACAACCAAAACTCTCTGTTGTATGGGCTTCTCATCTCACTTTTTTCCCCTCTAAAATCTGACTTCCTCTGGTGTTAGCACTGAACAAAATGCCTGATGTCAAGCCCCTCATTCCTGGAGCCTCTAAGGGCCTACAACCATTCAGCAGCTGGTTTTAGCTAGGGTGTAGCTGCTCCTACCTATGCTTTTTGTCTTTGTCTGCATGTGAACTGTTTTGGAGCAGAAACTTCTATCAGGAGTAGCCAGCTTGTTGTAGCTTGGTGCCTGTTGGGGTGGCTTGTAAGCCAGCTGCTTTGCTTCCTCTGTCTTGGTGCTCCTTCTCTCTCTGCCTTAAATGCGTTCTCCCTTCCACATTTCTGCTGATCTTGTGCTGCGTGTCATTGTCCCCCACCCCTCAACAATGTCATAGCAGGAATTCTGATACAGGGTTTTTCATCTGAAGAGGATGCAATAATTCGTGAGGTGGTCATGTGTACAGACCCTCCTGATGCGCCGTCGCTCTACAGTATAAAGGCATTTGGACAAATTTGACTAGGTATGGGGGTGTTTGAGCTGGCTGGCGTAGCCATTTTTTCCAGCTAAAGAGGAATTCTTAATACAATTTGCTCTGATCATGTTAAAACATTAGCTATAGCCCTTCTTTAGGTTAAGACTGATTTGAAGCTAATTCAGTTGAGCTTAGCCCTATGTGGATACTTTTTTTGGTTTGACTGACATCTTTAGTTTTAGCTTAAACCTGCTTCTAAACTGAAAGAACAAAAACTGCATAAAGTTGACTAGCTGTTGATAGACTCAAGTGGTTGGCAAGTTACCACATGTTAGGTCACCGTGTGATCTCTGTTCATGGGAAAGGCAATGCAACTTGGCTTATGGTAAGCCTCTTTCTATACAGACTCTTACTGTCCCTTATGCTTGCCATGGGCTAAGAGTATGCAAATATTATTTCGGCTCTGCTAAATCATGATAACTTCAATTGCTGTCAGTTGCCATGTGAGCCCACTGAAATGCCCACACAGCCTTTGGCTTGGCTTTAAAGTTTATAGGTTTGGTGAAACCAGTCCTGGTTTGTATGCAGACCAGTTCTGAGAACAGATACTGCTTCCAGCTGAGTGTGGGCACTTCAGGTCAGGCTGCTTCTGTTTAAACTTTCATCTGACAAATTTCCAACTGAGTGCTTTTATTTATAACTTTTTGTGATTTTTAAATCACAAAATCTTGCGCATAGGTTTTAACCATTGAGAAGTGCTAATTGCTGTCCTTTATTCTGTTGTAAAGATGCTTGTGATCGTCATAGAAGGCAATTATAAGTGGAAATTACTGTTGTTATTTTCACAGGAAGCACTTTCCTGATTGTTTTTTTTAATTAGTTACTGTTTGAATTAACTCTGCAGCAACTGTGTAAAGCTTTTCCACTGATTAGTTACAACTGGATCTGTCCTCTGGCATGAATAAACTATTACATATGGAAAATACTTTATGTTGTATTATCTTATAAATTATTTCACATCCCTGAAATATAGTTTTACAATGTCACTGTCTGAACACTGCTTTTTTTTTTCTTTGCCCTTTTCTTCCATATTTATAATAATCTTTCAAGTTGACAAATAAGTCTGGGAAACAAATTGCTTTTATAGCCTGCAAAGGCATGCTTTAATCCTACTTACCTTGTTTTAGGTACCTTGCTCTAAAGACTTGTGCATTGTGTGATGTTTGTAGTTCCATTAACGGATAAGTAGTTTTAATAAGCTCCTGTCTGGAGCAGTTTGAATCAAGCACATGCTACAGACTTGCAACAAAAAAAGGGTTAGAGAGCTCAAGCAATGGATAATGATATGTTATCTGATACTGAGTTTAGAAACATTGCATCCTTTTATGTTCAAACTTTTTCGCCTTTTTATAAGATGTTTATTCTCTTAGATATTCTGTGCTGCTAAATTGATTAGATAATTTCAGATGAACATGACATGATGTGGAATGCTTCCTTGCAGAACACTTTCGGGGCTAGTTCCCGCCCTCAAAAAAGGCTGCCTGTCTAAAGTGTCAGTAAAATGCTTGGCCTTAATATTTAGATCCTCAGAATTCAGGTCAAATTGCCATTAATTCTAGACATCATTCTTTCTCAATCATGAAATTCCTGAAGGCCTGTAAATTTCTGTTACTCGTTATTATGCACTCACTTAGTCCTGAACACTAACACATCACCTGGCGTTAAAGCTCTACTAAAATGTTAAGTACAGATTTGGTTTTTTTTAGACATGCACTGGAACACTTGAAGCATTTACAGGAAGGCAATAGAGCTGTTCAGGTGAGAGGAATGAGGGAGGCCTAGAATTAAATTTTTTTACTCTGCTTAATTTTGAATTTTCACTTTCCAGCTTTGAGTAGCTGCTGAATAGTGTGGCCAGCAGGAGTAGGGAGGTGATCGTGCCCTTGTACTCGACCCTGGTGAGGCCGTGCCTCGAATACTGTGTTCAGTTTTGGGCCCCTCACTACAGAAAGGACATTGAGGTGCTGGAGCGTGTCCAGGGAAGGGCAACGAAGCTGGTGAAGGGTCTAGAGCACAAGTCTTATGTGGAGCGGCTGAGGGAACTGGGGCTGTTTAGCCTGGAGAAGAGGAGGCTGAGGGGAGACCTCATCGCGCTCTACAACTACCTGAAAGGAGGTTGTAGGGAGGTGGGGGTCGGTCTCTTCTCCCAAGTAACTAGCAATAGGACGAGAGGAAATGGCCTCAAGTTGCGCCAAGGGAGGTTTAGATTGGACATTAGTAAAAATTTCTTCACGGAAAGGGTTATCAAGCCTTGGAACAGGCTGCCCAGGGAAGTGGTTGAGTCACCATCCCTGGAGGTATTTGAAAAACATGTAGATGTGGTGCTTAGGGACATGGTTTAGTGGTGGACTTGGCAGCATTAGGTTTATAGTTGGACTCGATGATCTTAAAGGTCTCTTCCAACCTAAATGATTCTATGATTCTATTCTATGAATCTTCTAAAGTGTGTCTCTGAGGTTGAGCTTGTAGCAGTTTCTACAAGATAATCTGATTCTTGCAGCATGAGAGAGTAGGATAACCTTGTGGTTTGCATATTCAGTGTCAGTGCTTGCTTCAGTTAAAGTTATGATACTTGTCTTCAGTGAAAGAGATGGAAGAAGCCCAACTCTGTGCATGTTTCCCCCAGCCACCCCAGCAGACCTTTAGTTGACCATGCAAAAGATAGTCTAGATATAATGTCCTTGCAATGTATTAAATGAGTATTCACAGAGATACCAGGAAGACCTGATGTCACAAAGGAGTGACTTTCTTCCTTTAAAAGAAAATTTTACAGAAGAGCAACTAGTTTAAAACCAGTTGGAAAAAATCCTACTATGGTTATTAAGGAGGTAGTAATTAGACTTAATTTGAGGAGAGCGCAACACCAATCCTATCAGTAAAGCAAATGCTGAAAAAGGGGAGGCTGTTAAATATTTTTTTGGTGGCACCTGCTAAGAGAATGAAATGGGACTTTTCTTAAAGTGTGAGACCTTGCTGAGGAAAAGAAGAATAGTGTCTGACTCCAAAAATGTAACCTTGCATTACAAGCCACAATGTGAGAAGTCTGCTTTGCTTTATCAGATTTGAGAAACACAACGTATCTGATTTTAAATTATGTAATAAAATAGCTTCTATTGTCTATTTAAACTGTAGCTGTGTTATGAATAAACAGAAGGCAAACAAAAGATAATGTCATGAAAAGGGAAGGGCAAACATTTTTGAGAAGTAAAAATGGTTTGACAACCTTTCTCGATATTCTTGGAAGTTTACATAGAAACAGAAAAAGGCCAGTCTTATTTTTGTTCATGGTGTGTTTTTTCTTCTGTCTTGATTTTTTTTTTTTTTTTTTTTAAAAAACCCCTCCAGGAGCAGAGGCAGAAAGGTGAGGGGAGAGCATCTTAAAATAGTTTTTCTAGTAGGTATCAAATTGATAAACTCTGGCTTGCTGACTTTTGATGTGGGTCATTCTTTTTATAAGCCAGTTAGGTTTTTTGTTTGTTTAGGTTTTTCCTCCCCCATGCCCTGGTGCTTTATGAGCTTTTGCTGTTTCTTTGGCTTTTCTCTCACCTCCATCCTTTCCCACTCTAGATTACAAAGTAAGGAATTATTTCCTATGGGTGTATTACCTGGGCTGCTGAGCCTGAATGATGTATCTCCCGGGGGCCTGGGGCACCTCTTTCTGCTCACTTTTTCCAGCAGAGGCACTGTTCGGACTAGACCCTGCCAGTGTCTTCACCATCTTCCTTGCTGTGCTTTGCATTCCTCAGTGAAACCTGTCCATTCTCAGGGTACTGACCTGAGCTACCAGTCTCTTTGCAAAGGACACAAACCCTCACTCATCAAAATTAAGCCTGGCTGCCTCACTACTAACACAAACACAATTTACTTAGTCGGGTTTTTTTGCTGGCGAGGTCTCATATAGATGCCAAATGCTAACCAGCTAGGAGACATTCACAGAAGCAAATGTGGGAAGAGAAAGTGTCTGCAGAGAAATATGTACAGAGGGAACATAAAGAATTTGGGGTGGGAATAACCTCAGAACTCTAGCACCTGGCAAGCTTCTCCTAGTGGGAGGTGTGGTTTGCCTTCTATGCTGAATAGGCATTCACACCTCTCGGAAGATTTCAGAGGCTGTCCTCAGCATGTGCCAAGGTCTGAGAAAGGGTCAGGTGTGTCTAGGTTGGAGGAGGAAAGTACAATGTGTTACTGAGGGGTGGAGGCAGAGGAACAGTTGATCTGGATGACATAATATAAAAGAAGCATGGAAAGACTGTGGGACAGATGGTAGAGCTGAGAAGAACTGTATTTAGAAATTTAGAAAACTAGTAAACATACAGTAGAAAAAACCACCAGCCTGTGGTAGAGGGAGAGAGAGGATAACAGGGAAAAGGTTGTAAAGGAAGAAAGAGCAGGGACATAACTTCATTAGCCACGCACTGTGCAGGCCGATCACTACTTTTGGGTGAATATCAACTGTAAGAACTCTCTCACTTTGCTTAAAATACAGAGAACTCTTCAAATCCTGCATTTTTTTTCCTGACCTTAGTCACTATTCTGAGGCCAGAGGGCCTCCAAAGAGAGAGAGAGAGGGGAAAAACCCAAACCACCTGTTCTGGGCCCAGAATCCTTTCTTGCTAATGCTTTGTGGAGACTAACACCACTGATGAAACCTTTGAAGCTGACACGTGAATGTCTTCTGAAAACAAATTACTTTCCCACAAAACTCCAGATCAGCTCTACTCTTGCACCTGAAAGTTACAGCCCAATTTGGTTGGAACAGTCACATTTAGCATGTAGGTGACAGCTAAAGAAACTGTGAAAAATAAAACCGTGTAGAGTGTCTACAGCCTTTGGCAACTCTCGTCTTAGCATAGTTGTTACAGAGGCGACAAGTTGATAACTAGTCTGTGCTTAGCTCTGCATTAAGACTAATACTTAAAGCTGGACTGAAAGCTGTCTATATTCCTTTTTTCTGACTGATTCGTAGTCTGGAAATTTGTTTCAAAAGTGCTTCAGGGAACAACTGAATTGTCATATATAATCTAAAATAAATGAACTAACCTGAAGAATACCATAATATGCTCCCTTATAGGAAGCGGGTCCTACCTCATGGGTTCTTTTTGTCTGTTTTTCTGTAGCTGAATTGACTTCAGTCTCTTTGTTCACACTTTCTTAAAGTGCAGCACTGAAGTGTCAAGCTTCAGCCATCATGCAGTCCAGCCCTAGTGAGAATACCTGGCTGTGTCGTCCCGCTGACAGAGTCTGACCTGCGGATTGACTCTGAGTCACCCTGCAGTCCCTGCTGTCTGCATTGCTCTGCAAGAAAAGGGAACTGTGCAAGTGTTTTTCCTGGTGCAGCTTGGTTTATCCTCCTGTTTTGAGAGAGGCAGGCTCTATATTTGGGAATAAGGAGTGTCAGAGTGTCTGTCAGAAAGAGCCGTATGCTATCCTGCCAGCCCAAGGTTATTGCCAAGGTTATCATTGCCTGTCCTTCCCCTCGTTACTCCTCCCCCTCAAATGTGCTCTTTTCATTTACTTTACAAACAAAGCTGGGGAGCTGCACACGTCTAGCAGCCACTTTTATTCTCCACTGTGGCCTTATCTGCCCACTGAACGGTTTGCACGCATCTCTAGTACAGCTAACTGTGAAGATAAGAGAAGTTGACACAGAGGGACCCATCAAAGACTCGTATAAAACTTCTTCAGCCACAGCTAACTACAGTGGCGACTTAGGGCAGTCAGCTTTTGCTATTTGACTCTCATTGCCACTCCCTGCTTGTTCCTTTTTGAATTGATCCCGTTTTTCACAGATGAATGTTGTCATTGCATGAATGCAAATAATCCTTACACTATCTTCAGCTGTTGAGAAGAATATTTATGTATGTATTTGAAGATGATTCTTCCCCTTTTTTCTCCCTGGCTAGGCTGAATTGAGCCCATGGATTGTACGTTGTTTGAGGCAATGGCCTGATTCTTTATGTGCTTCTGTGACTGAAGTGTCAAACTTCTGGGTGATATTACACACTGTGTATAGACAATGGCTGTTTGTTTCAGTGAGGGAAGAATTTGATGTATTCTGTATGCTATTCAAGGCATGAAGTTTGGGGTTAGTTTTGTGTGTAGGGACTTAGGGGTATAATTTATGCTTCTTCCCAATGAAGCCAGGAAAGCAATTTATACTCTCTGTAGTTTTTTTAAGGGAGAAAAGTGGCTTTAACCAGGGCAGGTATCAAAACCTGGAGATTCTCCGCCTCAGAAGCATGTGTTGCTTGTTATCTGGGAATTTATAGGACTCGCTCAGTTATGGGTTCGTAAACTTTGATGCTTTGTATTCTGACCTAGAGTAGTTCTTTTGTTACCGAGGAAGTAGCTCTGATATCACAACATGTTTTTGCTTCAGCAAGGTGATACATGACAGGATAACAGGTATGTGAGCAGTCATAGCAAGGGGAAAAGCAAACCAAATGACACTTAAACAGAATTGTTTCTAATTAGCTTAATCCCACACTTTTCAGGAGATTACAGAGCAAATTGATTTAATATCAAACACCCAAATAACAAACACTATGCTTGCCCAATGAACCATCAATACAGCAATCACCAAACTATGACCTACTCACCAAATAACCAGTGGAAATAATGTTATCATGGTTTTAACCTCTATGTGCATGGTGTCATCTGAAAATTTATGCATGTATTAAGTGTTTAACCAGGAAATTTGCAATAATAATAATAATTGACAAAAATTTGCACTTACCGTGCTCTTTGTCCCAGGATCACAACATTAGCAGTCAACACTAATTACTATGTACATGAAATAGTACAAACTGCATGTTATATCTTTGGATTATTCATAACAGCATCCAAGGGAGAGCGCAGTCTTCTAGGCAAGAGGTGTGTCTACTGTGCAGGAGTCAATTATGTCCTCTAATTGTGGTTGCGTGCTGTGGCATTTCTCAGCGCTGGGGAAGAGCATCCTGCCAGCGTGATGTCCAGCTACAATCTGATGAGAAGTGACTCTGGCAGTCAGGATGCTCAGAGTAATGGAAATATCTGCTTACATTCATATTCTCACTCAGAGAGCTCAGAAAAGGTCAGATTTAGCCTGATTATGCTGATATTAGAAAAATGTGTGCTAATTATCTTACATATGTGTAGTTGTAATAGCAAGAAACTATACCAGTATAGTTGGCAATGGCAATATCTGCCAGTTGTTACATGCCAGTAAATACTTTACCTGGAATGGGGAGCATTTAAGTTGATGCAAATGCAATATCAGAAACCGCTCCCCTTCTTTACACCTGCTCTCTCCCCATGCCCTCAGGCATCTAGCTGTGTTTTTATCGGATCCTGATGGCAGTTCTGCTCCCACCTTGCCCTTTCACCTTCTTGCTTTTCCATGCAACTGTTTTGCAGCAAACTAAGGTGCAGTGGTAGGCAGGTCTTAAGGCAGAGAAGTATTGCCAGTTCAGCTCGAGCGCAGCTGCACTTGTTGTTTGTAGGTGTGCTGGTGGAAGGGGAAGGTAATGAAAAGTAGCTACTATCAGTTTTACAAAAGGTGTTTTGTTTTGAGTTGTAACTGTTGGTTATTGCCTAAGCTGATCTTCCAAAAAATGTAATAATATGCATAGCTATGTTAAGTCCTACTAGCTCCTCCTCAAAATGTCCTTCTTTCCAAGCCAGTAAGGTCAGCCAGATCTTCCACTTACCCATAGTGGCTTCCTGACAGTATTAGTCAGTATATGAAGTCCCATGTTTTATTCTTATCATAGATTCCTATTTCCACTCTGCCAACATTTTTTGTTTTGAAGTCGTTCTTGTACTATTTCGTTCGCTGACTAATCTTTCTGGTAGCTGTCGGCTTTTTTGTAAACACCTCTGAGAAAGTAACGCCAGCTCACAGGGAAGGTGGACCTTTTTGTGAGGCCCTTATTACTGTGGTAGAGTGCCATAGAGGGCACATGGGCTACAACTTAGAGGTGATCTGAACGTGTCCTTTTTTCCTGTTATGCTCTTTGCAATTGATTTTAAATATTTATAAGATATTTAAGAGGAAATGCATTTGCTTTCCTCATCACTCACAGCACTAGGTCACAGAACATTTCCCTACCCCCATTATTTACCATACAAAATGTTTGTTTTATTTTTGATGATTAAAAGGAAGAGTGGAGCAAAGGGTAAAACTCTCAGAATCGCTAGCCAGTTTGTAGAAAGGAAAAACTAATATAGCTTGTAGCATAAAAACATTCATTTCCTCTTCAGCTAAGCTTATTCCCTACATCTGATTTTCCCAAACTTACATCACTGTCTGGTGTTTAAGTTACTGAAGTTTATATTTCCTGTCTTTTAAAATTGTTAATCCTATAAAATACAATAGCTTGTACTCTAGTGGGGCCTAAAACCCCGAATCATATTTAGGTCCATACTGTGCAGGGGCAAACATAGAAATGCGCTCCTTCCCAAGGGATGCACGGTTTAAATGTGTGACAAGGCAAAAAATGGGTATGATAATGGTCACGTACATGTGAAAGAAGCAATCAGCAGAGAAACTATATTTGATTCAGTAATTGTGTTAGGCTAGGCCCAAGTGGGGATCTGTGTTTGGGAACACAGCTGGAGCCTCAAAATAGCTATAGCCAATTTTTATCTATTTGTGTCTGAAATCTCATCTCTCTCAGGAGGTTAAATTGTCTCTTTGCAACCTTGTGTGACTTTGCACTTTGGAGAATGGATTCTTGGCTTCCAACCCTTGGTCTGAAAAACCTTGGTTGTATCCAATGTCTTTTTAAAACACTTACTTAAATAGAAAGAGCCCTAGAATCAGGGGCTGAGATAGTGCTGCCATGGGGCTACAATTCACAGGATCCTTTGCTTATGCTTTGCCTGGAACAGCTCCCTTCCCAGTGGCAGCCTTCAGCAGCCTTCTTCACAGCATGCCATCAAGGATGTGACTGACAGCTGTGAGACATGGCTTTGAGGCTGACGGTCAAACTGAACTGGGTATCCTAATTTATGAGGGAATTCTCTAACCCTTTGAATACTATGTAAAATAATCACCACCTCCCCCGTGGTTTTGACTGGGAGTTGCTGTGGCTGCTGTATTTTAGGTTGAACATTGTGCTTTAAGTCTGTGTGAGATGTGGCCTTAATGCACCTGCCAGGCTTTGGAGCCTCGGCAACACTGTGTGGTTTCGGGAAATCTGGTATGGTCAGGGCAAGGGGTTCATAAGCTCTCAGCAGGCTTGGCTGGGTATCCAGCTGAAGTGCCGTGTCCCTCCTGGCTTAGACGCACGTGGATATTTGATTATAAATCCTTGCTCTTAACTTGGACTCCTTATTCTATAATGTATTTGGCTGGACAGCCTTTCCTGATTCCTAATACAAATAGTCTGCTTATTTTACAATTCCCAGATGAACTTGGCAGGAGATATTTTGCTGAGACCTGTCAAGATGGTAGGAGCTCTGGTATATCCATCAAAACAGCTTTGGTCAGCTAGACACCTGGGTGGAAATACAGTGTCTGTGGACTTCTAGAGAGTGCTGTGGATTTCAGTTTTGGGCTTGGGCACTTAAAATTCACCAAAGTGTCACCAGGATGCTAAAAGTATTAGAGTGAACACAATTAATAATGGAGTTGGAATAAGAAATCCTTTAAAATGCCCTATTTTCCTGACTCTAGTACTCAGGCTCTATCCTGACTGGATGATATACATCTGTGTGATATACAATAGATTGGCCTGGGCTTAATGAAATGGAAGGTTGAATAGGGTCTGAGGACAGGTTGTCCATATGTATAACTTCTTTTTCTGCTAGCTAGGTATTAGACCGCAGAGAATCTGAGTCCCACTGGCATAGCAGTGGTATGGGTAGAAACTGAGCATTGACAGCTGATTTGTGACTTTCCTTGCTGAAGACAGTGGAGACTTCATGTGCATCATATGTATGATGCAGTGGATCTTTTAAAGAGAAAAACGTGACTCATTTGCCTTATTTGTCTAGTCTTGCAGGACAGCTCAGATTCAGCTTGAGGAAGTGGCTTGTCATTTTTATGCCATACTTTGTGATAAAGAAATTACATGGTAGGTTAGGTTGTAAGGCTAACATTCTATATACATGTACCTCTATATTTCTATATACATGTACCTCTCCTTAGGTGTCATACACATATATGTATAGATAAATAAAAAGGTCTTAAACAGGGAATAGGTTCACGGTAGTCCAAGCAGTTTTCTCTTCCTGTTGGTAAAATTGTCTCTTTATTTGCTCCCTGTCTTTGGAAACACAACTACTGAAGTCCTAGTTATGGATTTCAAAGGGTCATTGCTCTTATGCCTTACGGACTTCCCAAGGAAATAGTAGGAAGACATCATACAGAGAACTTGTTTGACTTGGTTGCATGAGGTTGCTGAAGGAAAAGTGCGTGGCAATTGATGTATGCCATAAATGTCCAAGTTCCAGTTTTTTATATTTATTTTAGGATATAAGGTAGCTTATAAAGATGTTGCAGTAAAAATAAAAGCTCTAATTTGGAAATTCTGTTCCATGTTCACATCATTTTAGTGTAGCTGTTAAAAGCTGTTATTTGCTCCTAATAATTTCTGAAATATTTGAATACTCCAAAATACTCCTCTGTTCCCTGTCTTCTCATATAGTTCCTATTCTGTACCTTCACAAGAGGCTGCTTTCTGGTTCTTGCTAGAAATATCTGTACTTTGAGATGTTACCTAATGCCTGTCCTAGGTATTTGCCCTTGTCGTATTAGCTGGAGGATCAAACCTAAGTTTGAACTCCTCTATCCTGCTTCAGTGATATTCTGTAATTTCAACCCTGTTCAGGGGCCTGATCTGAGCATCCTGAAGACCACGAGCCTTTTACACTGGGTGCATCCATATTCTGTGTGCCTGCTTGAGAAACAATCATACACTGAAATCAGTGGAGACATTTCAGTTTACTTCAAAAAAAATCTCGATGAGTCCCTCCATTGACTAATTTCTGACTAGTTGTCTGTTTCACTGGAAACACTGAGGTTTTTATATGTATATTATTGTTCTTTACACTTTCTTTTTTCCTAATGGTTGAACCGTTTCTCCTGGCATAAAAACTACATACAATTCCAAATCTGGTGATTTTTTTGTTTCGCCCAGTAGGTCTCTCAGACCTATCTTTAAAATATGAAGGAGACGAGAAAAACTAAAGGTCTTGTGATAGCTTTTTTTACAGATGCTTCTAGTTCTGTCTACAGGACTAGCAGAAGAAGTGAGATTTCAACCTTTGTATGAAAGATGAGGTAACGAAGAAGGACTTAATAACTTTACAGGACTCAATAAATTTAGGTCTCAAGGAGTAGAGAGAGAGGGTAGAAACATTCTGCTTGATCCATCTATATATTAAAGGCTTTGGTAAATTTTGAGGACTGAGAAAATTCAACAATTGCTGAGAGGTCAAAGACATCTGTTAAAGATAGCAATAGTTGAAAGATGCTGCTGTCCCTGGTGAAAGATCAGATCAAAATTTTAGCTGAATTTGAGGAAGGGCAGATGCTGAGGTCAGAAAGGAACATTTGAAGAAAACAACAATATGTCAGGGTCTGCAGTTGCATGCAGCCCATGACAGATTTACCTCTGGCTATGTCCCTTTTTGGCTGTCTGTGGGGTGCTGCTGTGCTAAGCAAACTGATGAGTTAGAGTGCCTAATGAGGCATAGCTGGGGGATCTCAATACCTATGTGTGACTTAAACATGAAGCAGCACTGAACTCGGGTACTGAGCTGAAAATTGGGGTATCGCTGGTCATTCAAGTCACTGGTATGGTGGTCCCTAAGATCCTGTAGCAATGCAGGATCCACATGGCAATGTGAATACAAAGCAGATCTCTCCTGGCCGTGATGTGGCCTTAGTTTCCTGCACCAAAGGGGACCGGGAGAATGCAAATAAGGACAGAATCTGCCTTTCAGAATATTTATTACTCTGGGGTTGAACAAGCCAGAAACTGCACAGTTTGATTTTCTTTGCAGTACTGACAGGAAAGCAAACAAGTCCTTTGACTTGAATTTTGTATGTCAGCAAAACTGGCTATGGAGCTGCTTGTTTTCTGTCTTCTGTCTCAGAAATCACTTTTCCTTAGACTTCCGTCTGCAGAATCAGCTGAAGACTATGAGCCTGCTTAAATATAGAAGTATTTTCTAGATGTGGATTGTTTCTTGACTGAATATATACTTTTATATATAATATGAATATATATAAAGACTATTTTTGTAGCCTCCTAGAATAATTTCATTTTTATGGTATCAGTTCTATGGATGCTGATATCAATGAGAAATTCTACTTGGAACACTAGGAAAATGGAAAATATCAGACAGTGATCATGAAGGCTACAGCCTACTGCTACAGGGTGAAGTCTGTGAGAAAAACTTGGCAAGCCAGACTGGTTCCCAGCTATGTTATGTGATTGTGCCACGTACACTGTCACATAGCTGCCGCTAGCTTGCAGCATAGCAGCACACTGTACACTGCTATGAAATCAAGCTTTTCGTTGATCCTTCATCTGTTGGAAGCCGTTGCCTCTTGTATTTGCCTGTGAGTTCTGCGCAGCAGTGAAAACCCAGAAACGATTTATTGGCCTTCTGCAGCGATTTGGGCCCTATAGACAGCAGAACCTTTAAAAAATGCTGTTGAAAGACTTTGAATCCTTAGGTGATCTGGGAAACGCTTTCTGAACAGAGGAAGATGGGAAAGGAGAGAAGGTGGAGACCTCATATGTTTTCGATGTTGTAAAATTCTTGTAAGTTAAAATAAAATAATAAAACCTATGAAAACAACAATGAAGTGTAAGTGCACTAAATGGTACAAGTTAACTCATGTAATTTTGGCATTCTAGCTTATTGAAAACTTCTTTTGTTTGCACATCGGTTTTGAGGATAGGCTCAGTGCTTCTTTGTTTCTTTTTTTTTTTTTCACCCTTGTTGAGTTTTTGGAAGTGGACATGAAGAGACACTGCTGGAGTTTTGCAGGTCTTTATCCTTTAAGTATGCCATACAGTTTTACTTAAGTGAGCAATGTTTTGGAAGTAGGCTTGATGTCTCCAATACCTATGCTTCAAATGGGTATTGGAGTTTTTTGTGTATGTGCCTTTAGGCAGGATTGAGGCCAGGTAGGATATGTAATCTCAACTGTGGTATTCAATTGTAGCCTTGTGTGCCCAAAAATAATCTTGCCCTGAATATTTCAAATGCTTCTGATTTGTTTATTTCATCCGAAATATTGCTAGTGGCAGGTATTGTGGTGGTGGTGTACTGCTCAAAACATCAGCCTCTCCTAATACAAAGAAAATTGGATAAAGCCGTAAGCAGTTAGTATGAGTCAGTGATTCTCTTTTTTTAAAAAAAGACCAAAACCAAAACCCAAAACAAACAACAAATGGATCAAGGAGCTTTCTTAAAATTGTCAGGATATTGCGTTTGACCATTTAATGGAATAACCTGCAGCTCTTTGTAAGGGAACTGTTAGAAGTCAGCGTGCTCTCCCTCTCCAGCCAAATCAATCCTTATGTTTTCCAATTTGTTCTCCTTCCCCAAACCCCCCTCTTTCTTCCCCCCCTGCCTTAGCTCGTTCTTCCTGTACCATTTGCCTGCATTTCCACATTTTCTCCTTCCATTTTTGCACCTGTGTTAACTGACTTAGAATGAGTCAACTTTGTATTCCTGTATTTCTTCTTTACAGTATCATTTTCTAAACTTCAGAGTGGAAACTCACAAGCTTTTATTTGTTACAATAGAAATATTAGGGGTTGGAAAGAAACACAGTTCAGAACCTCTTCTGTCACCAGTGCTTGTAGCAGCAAAGCATCATCATTAGAAAATGTGGTGGAGTACTGCAGAGAGAAAAATAATCCAGCGATGTTCTCTGTTGTTGAGTGCTGAAGTTACAATAGGGAATGGCCAGTAAGTTTTAAACCTACACAAGGAGAATAAAAAAAAAAAAATCCTACCTTTCAGATTGTACTCCATTGACTGCTTGAAATGTTTCGTTTAAATGTCTTGATCCTGCAATAATAAAACAACACTTTGCAAGTGGTTTCTTCATGTGCCCACACAAGTAAGAAGGATACTTTGAGGTGTAGGCTGTCTACTGCAAACAATGTGGAAATATGACAACCTCCTCTTTGTGCCATTGTGAATTTTTAATTTAGACGATCAAAAAATCACTTGAGTAGTATGCTCATCCCCTTGAGCTGAGCTGGAATGCTAACCTGCTTAAACTGAGTGTGAGCTTGCCTGCTAGAGTGGATTAGGACTCATGTGAAGTGTTTACACTTTAAACAACAACAATAAAATTAGAAAATTTTGAAATATGTGGTATTATGGGATTTCTCTTTTTCTTTCCTGGGAGTCAGGATATTTATAGTATCAGCTAAAACTTTACCTTTACTATATGCTTGTCAGAACTTTCTCCTTCAGATTTCCACAAACTTTGAAACTTAAGAAATGCCTCTGGCATTGCAGTAATATTCTAGATATCAGTAAAGCTATTGTTCTTTCAGATATGTGTGCTCCAGGCTAAATGGAAAATTCAGCAAAATGTTTTCAATTAAGAATTTATGGAGAGACAGGTAAATTCATGAGATAATGATAGAATTAGAATGAAACAATGCAAATGCTTTTTCTCGTTTAAGATTATTAACGTTTTCTGTATTTCTTGTAGTGAGTGGAATGTGGGCATATGCCCATGTGGATCTGTGTGTGCACGCAAACTTGTAATGAATATTAATTACCAAGTTGAGCTCATTTCTGTGAAACAGGCAATGTATTTTTCTTTGGATTTTAGAATTTGGGCCATATGCTTTCTTTCATTCTCGGCATCTCTCTGCTTGAGTGACAATAACTTGAAAAATCTCGGTGCAGCTTACGTGACAAGCCACAAATCCAGATAGAATTGTGCTTGCACCATTCTTGAAACCTGCAAGGCTTTTCTTGTAAGAGAATGAGGTTTTTACTGGCCTTGAGATCTGTTTCAGCAGAACTCTCCTAGGATCTAAGCCAAGGCAGTTCATTCCTGAATTCAGCACCTATAGGTAAGGGGTTGGGGAGGGACAGTACAAGGCAATTTCATGGTCATTGCTGTTGCTGCTGTTTTTGCTACAGTGTCTTTGCATACATATTTCTTGCAATTATACTTTTCAGAATTTATGGGTAAACTCTGAAAAGATCTCATAAAATTTCACTGCTAGCTTTCAGGTTTGAAAGTACCCTTAGCTGTATAGGTAGTTTCATGGTTGCAGTTGGCCTACAAAGTCAAGAAGACAACAATGCATAGTGTCTGACCCATAGGTGATATGTAGAAGATTTTCTATTAAAAGCCTGAAATATGACTGAAACCTAAATGCAAATTGAGGTGGCCCAGATATCTAATGTGACTCATTGCTAAGGAAAGCCTGGGAACCCTTGATTCATTGTGTTGCTCTGTTGCCCTACAGCAAGTCACTTAACTTGTCTTGTATGCTACCATTTCATATCCTTCTCAGAGCTTAATGTTTGTGCAGCACTTTATAGCCCTATTCAATCTTATTATACTGTTGCAAAGGGTTGAGAATGTTTCTGTGCATCTGTTAAAGGTGCTATCAGTACTTTAGGTGGAGTAAATAATAAAGCTTATGAAGAATGAGTCATTGTGTGTTCCTGTTTTTATGCAACCTTGTACTGGGGTCGTCTTGTGTCTCTTTTTGCCTTAATTCTATTCGTATTTGATATAGCTGTCATTATTAATTACCAAGTAGATTCTTCCATTTAATTTTTGTTCCAATGTCTAATTAATCTTACTTACAGTGTAATTCTGTCTTGATGTCCTTATTTGTTTTGTGTGAGCCATGGCCTAAACATTTATGTGTACAATGGAAGTAAAATAAAAAATAAAATCCATGGCCTCTTGCCACATGTTGAAAGGATGCAGATTTTATTTAAAAAATGCAAAAGATGTAGCCTGCTTAACTAAACCTTACAGTGCATTCTTATCTCTGTGAATTGCTTTTGTCTGTTTAACAAATTTTGAAGTAGCAGGTTAGCCATAGGGTTTTATTTTAATTTATAATTGGGTTTTGTTTGTTTGTTTTAAATCTTCTAGGAAATATGTTTCTATAATTCCCTGGAAATTTAAAATGAAAATGCCAAAAAGGAGAGTTGATGGGAGTCATAGCTGTTGGTAAGTTGTAAGCTTACCCATTATATCATGTCAAGTGATAACGGATTTCACTGTGAACTTCTGTCTGATGCACGTGACTGGCTTTTGACCCAAAAGTAGGGTGTGTTTTTTCTTTAAGGAAAAGGAAAAGCAATGAGTTAATGAAACCGTTTGCCTGTAATGTTAAAATGAGTGCCGAAAACTCAGTCTCAAATACTGCATATTTAACAGAAGAATATGTGCAGAAGCTGGCTTTTAATTGAACCAATAGTTCATTTTCTCTGTGTTAGACAGGATCAGGCGTAAACCATTCTATATTTGTACTTAAACTTGAGTTAAAAATATCCCCTTTTCATTGTAGTTGGAGCTTTTTCCTCTTCTGCTTGGTGATAGTTTGGAACATGGCTGTTAGTCCTGCAAATTACACTCAGACATCTTAATTAAATACTCTTTGTACCATCATCTTTGCTTAGCAACATCCCTTTTGAGATATTCTGGGAAACTTAATACTTGTCTGGTTTGTAAAACAGTGTTCATAAATAAAAGAATGTTGCCACATCCTGCTCGCTTATGATGTTTAATACTTTTTATATTACTCTTTTTGGGACAGAAACATGAAGCCTTACACACCCAGTCACTCTACAAGTGACCTGAGACCCGATCTTTGGAATATGGCTTACCATGTTGGTGTAGATAGTTAAAGTGAGTGTATAGTATCTACATGGTTGTCATGGATCCAAGCAGCAAGTCGTTTTTCACATTCCAAAATAACCTGGAATTTAAACAAAATCATTAGGCTCTCAGAAGCTCCTATTTGCATTTTCCATTTCATTTAGTTGCTGAAAAACATGCTATCTCAAAGTCACGTTGTCAAAATCTAAATGCAATACCCTAAGCCTGCTTTGGCATAGACCCTGGGTACGCTTTAGACCCTGGGTGTGTTTTGTGCTGGACAAAATTAACCTTTAGGACACTAAGCAGTTATTTCCGTATTTACCTTTTAGTGCTGCTGTTGAATCCCTTTCTAGGTTTTTGTTTTCTAAAATTGTATTTGTCCTCTGCTCGAAGTGTGCATGGGGTGCTGCTTTCTCTGCGCAGGCCGGACAGTTGTTGCTCCGATCCACCTATTGTCCCGCTTCATTAGGAGCTCCCACCCTGAAGTTTTCAAGCACCATCCACAGTTTCTCTGTTGTATAATGTTGTGTGAAGTCAACCAGCACTTTTCATAAGAAAAGAGCCTCCCTCACCGTAAGGATCAAAGAGAACTAACATATGTTTTACTCAAACAACACAGGGTTTAACTCTTTCTTTCCAGAATTCATAACTTGGTCTTCCAAGCTGATCTGAAAATCAGTTGGTTGTAGACATTACTTGTTTTCCTTTGTTGGTCAAAAGTATTAGAACTCTGTGCTGCCCCCAACAGTTTCAGAAAATGTTCGCTGTCAACAGTGGGTTTAATTTATGCCCTGAGGTTTGCATTCACTTCACAGTTTCCTTCCCTTCTCTAATAGCCTTGGCCTTGCCCCATGCGTGCTTTTGTGGTATCGTTCAAATACTTTCTCTGCTGCAAACTCTGTTGTCCAATAGCTTTTTTGGGATCTTTGATCAGTTCAACTCTTCATCTCAATTCAAGTTTTAGTGGAACAAACCTCCGATTTCCATGCATTCTTTGTGTTTCTGCCCATGTGTTTCACTATAATTGTTTACATATGGTTGTATTAATGCGCTTTTTGCGCAAGGCAAGCTGAGATGCATTTTGTATGTGGGATACTGTAGAAAATGTAGGCCCACTGCGTGTTGATGGTAAAACTGTGGTTGACCTTGTTAGGAGTGGGATCAAAGCCTTTAAGATTTTGTTGCAAGGTCATGAAAGGGAGAAGTTTTGCGAAATAAAAGCTGAATTTGAAAATCCTAAATTGTTTCTATGAATGCTTGGAGTGAAGAAATAATCTTTCAACTGTAAAACTGCACACTTCTCCCTAGGCTCTATAGGGATGAGGAGAAGTAAAAATGTAGGTAACTATAGTTGTTTTGGTTTATTGGGGGAACTGGGGAGGAAAAGAAATGAATAGTCAGTTTTCTTTGCAAAAAGCACCTAGGAAATGTAATCATGTTGAGGTGAGTTATTCTATCAATCTTTCTTGAATTCAAAAAAGTTTTCAAGACTTCTTTTATATTTGTCAGTATGCTAGTTCTTGAATTCTGTCATTACGGTCCTTGTTAATATCAAACTTCTCACTAACAACATGAAGAGCATAAGCAGGTAACTGAAATACTATGCACCAGTTAACACTTGAATGAACACTGTTTTACAATTCTTCTAGATTTGACCAATCTCCCTGATTTGTGAGAGCCTGATCAGAAAAGGCAGAGGTTGTTTCTTGAGTGGTAAAAACAAGCTGATAAAAGGAGATATCTTGATCCACAGCTGAAAATAGGCAGTCATCATCTGGAAGAGCTCTGGGTCTTGCCAGTTCCTCGATGCATGGACTGAACTTCTAGTTGCCACCTGTGTGAGTTGAGTTTTGCTCATTTTGCCATAAATAGAAAATGTCATAAACTGCTGGTGTGTTGGACTGTAAGAATATGTACAAGAGATTTCTGGAGAACTACCACCTTTCCGTTAGCTAAGGCAGCTTAGGATAGTTCTGTTTAGTTGATCTTGCAGTCCATTATCATGTGCCCATTTGTGTCGAGATACAGGTTCTTAGCTATAGTTGTCTTTTAGTGAGGCCCCTTTGGGTCACTGGCAGAAAGAGATATTTTTATGTTCTGTTTTTTCCACCACTTTTGTAGACCATGCTGGCTACTATTTCTTCCTGGCAACTAGTGATCATGAGCTGTTTTAGATGGTAGGATCCTTGTTCCTAGCAGGCTTTCTGCTGCCTGGACTATGAATCACAGCAAAATAAACTTGTCTTATATTTTATGAAGTGTCGTACAGAATCATAAAATAATCGATTGAAAGGGAGCTCCAGAGCTCATCTGGCCCAACCTTCCACTCTGTAGAGGTCAATATAGGTCTACAGCATGGTATGAAACATGTAACACCCAGGTTTAGCTCATTAATACATGGGAAGCTTTGATCTTTATTGGCAATGTCTGCAACAGCAGCATATGGCTCTGCTGGGCAGGTGATGGATGCAGTGTCAATATACTCTGTCTATGTTTGTATAGATTTTATTAGTAAAAATCTCCCAGAAGCCTAGGGTGAAAGTTCAGCATCAAAAATTTTCTACTTCTGTAACAGTTTCCTGTTCTTAGCTTGGGTGTTAAATGTGTTCTGATTGCTTACCTCCAGATTTCAGCCCAAAATGCTAGCAAGATCTCTCCTGTTTAAAGAACCTAGAAGAAGAAAAGAACATACTGGTGTATTGCTGTATATTGTTATTTGCTTATATCACTATGTGCTGTGGCAATACAGAGACATTTATCTTCCCTCTAGAAGGTGGTATTTCTGGCAATTTCCCTGGGTCTCTTGTTAAAAAGATTATTTTCTGTTGCAGTAAGTTATATTGTTCCTCAGGTACCGCTTTCTCATTTTAAAATTTTTGTTGTCAGGACAAGCAAAATCAGGACAAGATAAGAAATGTCTTGAGTGGTACATTTTACAGCTTCATCCTGCAAGTTGCTTGGGCATAGACATGTTCAGGTACCCAGTTCCTGTAGACACTATTCAGCCAGCACTGAGAAACCATGACAATCTGACAGACAGTACTCTGCATGGAGTAGCTTCCTTTTCTTTCTTTGTAGAAAATGAGGACATGCAGCCTTCTGTATGATCAGAATCTGAGAAATCAACCTACCCAGATGCTTAAAAATTAATTAAGGGGAGGGAGCGAGCAAAACCAGCTCCTGGTTCCTGCAGCTGCCAGTGCCCATAAATCAGCTCTGTTTTTCCTTTTGAAGCAGGACAAGAGCATGAATTTAATTAATGGGTTTGACTTACTCTGGAAATACACAGTAGAGAAATCGCCCTATGCACACCTTTCGCAGATGCTGTAAACATACAAATGTTATTGTGTATTTACTCATGAATGGTTTCCAGCATCATTGTGCTAGATACAGTTGAATGCCTCAGGCATGTGGCAAGCCAATGACTGCAACAAAT
Source organism: Fulmarus glacialis (assembly GCF_000690835.1). NCBI lineage: Eukaryota > Metazoa > Chordata > Aves > Procellariiformes > Procellariidae > Fulmarus > Fulmarus glacialis. The sequence continues at coordinate 26,528 of NW_009232060.1, forward strand.
CCTTGTTCTTTGGACACCCAGATCAGAGCCACAAAGGAGCAGCAGGTTAGCTCCTGGTTTCTTGGTTCCACCTGAGTTCTGCTCAACAAAGGCATTAATAATGGCTGCTACAGGAAACTCCAGGGGAAAACAAAAAGAGTGTTTTTTGTCTGTTTTCCATGATTGGGAATTTAATTATAATATGAAAAAAAAATCAAGTAGATTTATTCTGCCACTCTGTTTAAAAAAAAAAAAAAAAAAAGGAAAAAAAAAAAAGAAAGAGGGAAAAAAGCTTATTGTTTTTAAAACTGTCCCTGCAATGGATCATCAAGAATATCTCTGCATTGTTTGATTTTTCTTGTATTTTTAATTCTACCTTAATATGTGTAAAGAGACACAGAAACTGTCATGCTGGATCACACCCTAGTTCAGTGCTGTAGTCAGCATCAGATACTGCAGACAAAGTTGCACAAACACCCCTTGGGGAGCTGGTATTATGCAACTTTTACATCACATCAAACATGGCTTGAGTCTCCAAGTTTGAACTTTTAACTTTTTAAAACTTATATTTGATTTTGTCATGTTCACTATTGTGATGCTGGGTAGTGGTTGTTTTCTATGGAAACCTCATTACACTCCTTCCGTCGGTAACAAATTTATAGATAGCAATTGCCCAGACTAGTTATGCTGGAGGAAGAATTTTGTTTGCTCCATTCTGAACGAGTCCCTTTTTTCATCTGACTGAATGTTCCCCGGTATTTGTATTGTATAACAAGATAGTTACGCTTTCCTTTTAGTCTACAATGCAGTGTAGGATTTCGCTGTCTAGACAGCTAGAGGACTTTGAAAAATGTATACTGAGAAATGCAGCTTTTCTTAGAAGAAGGAGTTATTCAGAGCATTATTTGAGCTCTTCTATATGAATGGGTCTTTTTGGTTAGCGTGGATGTCTCTGAGATGTGGAGTTAATCTTTAAGTAAAGAAAGTTGGAAAACAGTGGTGCTTTATTCAAATACTGAAAAATAAGCTTGAAAGTACTGAAAAAACGGTTGAATGTTGCTTTTTATTCCCTATGTTGCCTACAGGTGTGAGAGCATCCTGGAAACTTTAGGTGCAGAATGGCATCTACTCTCCTATGATTGCTTGAACCCTGTGATGTACTAGCAGTGGCATTCTAGATTTTTGTTGGGGTTTTTTTGTTTGTTGCTTAGGTCCTGCCCAAAAACTCTATCTGGGGATTCAAGGAGAATCGGGTCTCTAAATTTCAGAACAACATTACCAGACCTGTGGTGAGTGCATTTATGAATATTTATCTGGAATTTAAGATTCAGAGTGAGTGTTAAGAGTGCAAGCCGCTGCATGTTTTAATCAGGCAAAATCCTCAGACCTCACTCTTCCTTTCCTTGTCATGCTCATATCCTGACAAGATGCATGATCCTTGGTTTTTAAACACTCATGCCAAAACAAGAACATCCATAACAAATTTCAGTCAAAAAATGCTGCTTCTTTTCTAAGTTTAAATATTTAAACACACACATAACTGCGCTGGCCAGACATTGATATTGGTAATTCTGGGAAATGTTCGCAAAGAATGCCAGAAACCGGTTGACTGGTGCGCTCAGTCTTTGTGTTTGTTATAAGAGAACATTTTTTCATTTAACTGTAGAATAAATATTTTAGCTTCCTCATCTATATATAACAGCTTTAATCAAAAGACTTGAATCACTTCTTAAATTATTATTAAAGCTATACCTGGCAGCATTTTATCATGTAAAAAATCTTCATCAGCCCAATTTCATCAGCACAACTTCCTGTAAAGACTGTGTTGCACACTCTGGGGTCTTACATAGGGATGGCTGAAAAAGTAAATCATCATCCCTGGCTATCTTGCTTAGGACCTGGCTCTGTAAGCAGTATTCCCAGACACCCAGTCATCTCCCAGTCTCTGATTATTTTCAGGCAGTAGTGACAAAGAAACATCTAATTTAGCTACAAAAATTATGAAAGTTTCTGAAGAGTGTAACACACTGTCATAAGCTCTTCTGTCGGCGAAGAGCTATGGGGAGCCTCTGATAGAAACGGGATTTCCTTCCATTCACGTTGTTGAGGATGTGGAAATGGATGACATTAAATCATGGGCTATAATTCAGACAGTGAGAAGATTGTAGACTGATTCTATAAGTAGAAAAATCCCTTGAGGAAACACATTATGTCTATAATCCTGTCAGTCAGGAGATTAGAGATTCAGTCAAAAACTAACTTACATAAATGGCTTAATAGTAAAGATTGTGCTAATAGAAGTAAGAAATGTATTTTGCTGAAGGCTACGAAAATTGGGGAACTTTGAGGAATGGTATTTCTTTTCAAGTAGACGTAGTAGCAAAATGTTCTGAGCTATAATTAGTTGACTATTACTCTTCTATTGCAACATTTGAAATAATTGTCATTACATAGATTTGTGGTTGAAAGAATCCCGATGTGCTTAGCATTCACTTATATATTTGGATAACATATGCAGCCTTTAAGGCCCCAACTTCAGAGTGGGACTTGTTCATTATAGTTTGTAATTGTGTGAATATTATACTGACACAATTAAAGAATGAACCGATGTGGAATAGAGGTGCTTCAGATGACATTTTGAATATTCAGTGCTAGCAAACACAGACTTGGGAGCAGGTTTTCCCCATCGCTTTTGTTATTTGCATATGTATATATATGCGCTGTGGTTAGTGTGTAGAAAGCCCTACACTATCAAAGTTAGTTTTTAATAGTGTATATTCCTCTAGTTAGAAAGATAAGTGAGTCACAGTGGCTGCTACTTCTTCTTTTTCCTGCTTTTGGTAGGGTACATCCTCCTTTTGAAAATGAGTTTTTGTTGGGAGGGTAGAGCCAGGTTTCCTCTTGCTTAGGAAGTATGATATTGAGTGGAACAAATGGATGGACCCTTATTTTATAGTTGGCGTACATTTATGTAGCTCATCTTACATCAGTAATCAATGTAACCAATATATGCTCAAAATAGCACATATATTTGTTTTGCAATTTGTTATGAAATACTTGCACCCACAGCATGAACACCCCTGCCACATCTAGGGGATGGGGGCTGCAGTCCAGGGGAGTTTGGCTGACAGTTCTGGGCATCTGCATGTCTCCTGGAGCACCCCGTGCTGGAGAGCCAAGGCTGGAGCTGGCATCAGAGAGGTGAAGTGTTACTATGAGGCTTACTGTGTATCCTGAAGTTGCTCAACTTGAGTGAGGGAGGTGTAAAGCTGTCCCCAAAGGCCAGAAAACCCTGTTGCCAAAGTAGTCAACAGCTCTACCCTTTTCTCTCTTCTGCTTTCTGGGCAGGTAGCATGCTGCATAAAACAGACCAAGACCAGTCTGCAGTAGGGTAGCTCCTCTGTATGAGAAACTTAGGCATTTTTGATAAACCTTAATGTGCACGTAAAGGCCTAAAAGGCACATAAAATCAAATTCTCCTGGTCCATTTGAAAATTCTAGCTTTAATGCTAGCAGTATTTTCATCTTCCAGCCAAACAAAAGCTCAGGAGCATGTATCAGCAGTGAGTCCTCTGAGCAAAGCAGGCAGTAACGAAGAAGATTTTGAAAATTAAAACATTTCCCTAATGTGGTCTCTAATGCCCTTTCAAAGTGGGAAGCAAAGGTGTTTTTCAGACAAACTACTGCAATTTGATTAGACTGACCTGATTTTTATTTATTCCCTCTTTGTTACAGATTTCCACACTGATGATACAATTTAACTTTCTTAAGATCGTGTTATGGCCTGGATGGGACTTGGGTTACAGCACCATTAACTGACAGAGTTTAAATATAGAAAATGTTCCCTGAACGGTTGTCTTGTGTGTATGATCATCTGAGCTAAGAAAACTGAAAAATTACCTTTTTGATTTGGGCAGATGCAACTTTTTAGAAGGGAAGTAAATGCTGTTGCAGCCCAGAGCAAATGCTACTGGGTATGACTGTGCAAATTTATATACTTTTTTAATTAGAAGAAGTGGGAGTTATAGGCCCACTCTTTTATATTTATATCATTATCTTTGTGCTGACTGCTCACAGTGACATATTAAATGGCACAAAACTCTCACTAAACACCTATAAACTCAGTCGTGTGCATCACATCTCACAGTTGGCAGAACTGGTTATACATTTAAAGCAGTTTTATCTAGAAATAGAAATTCTTACTGGGCATTTCTTCAGCAGCATCTGTTTTCTTTATTTAACTTAATTAAAAGCTGCTTTAAAATGCATTGACGACATCAACATTTGGATAAGATTATGGAGTGATTGTTCTAGGTTCCAAGCCTTTGAAATAAATAAAAGTTCTTTTCAAAGCATGAAATTACTTTTTCTTACAACCTATTCCTTAATTTAAAATTGCTAATCCTATGAGACTGACAGTCCAAGCATCTACTTAAGACTGAATCCTTGTTTGCCCACAGAAACGGCACTGTTGTGAAGCAAGAGTAAACTAATCAAGATAAACCAATTTTAAATCAGTGCATCATTCTTCAAATGAAAAAATTGCTTCAGTTTAACTATGCCAGTGCAACACCACACTTTTTTTAGAGCTGTGTATGTAGTACCCATTGGTCTTTCCATAGGTGCTCTGAGCAATGGTTTTGCAGCTGAAGCAGTGCCACTGCAGCATTTAATACAGGCTGGATTCTCACATCTCCTGTGCCGAGAGACCCCCCCAGTGCCCTGCTGTGAGACTGGCTTCCTTGGGGTTTGCCCGGTGTTGGTATTTACTTGCAATCTGCGTATGCAGGGTTGAAACCAAAGGGATAGTTTTAAATGGTGAGAGGCAGCCTTACTGTTTGCAGTCTTTGATCACTTCATCTGTAAATAAGGTCTGAAATTCAGGTATTTATTTTTCTGTTGTAGGTTGAACTTAACTAACTGGTGTGATTTGTATGTATTCCTGGGATTTTAAGCAGACAATGCAAAGGTTATTGTTAATCAGTATTCCTTTTGATTTTACACTAACAAATGCTGTGTATCACATCTTGAATGAGCTTTATGTAAATTTTGGAGTTGCTGAGGATGGCTAAATCTGTAGCAAAAGATTTAGCTACAGAAAAATAGCTGTATTTTTTGTACAAATGCAATGCAATGTAATCACATTGTGATTACAATTTTTCTGCAATGTAATCACATATAACTGATATCTGCAATGTAATCACATATAACTGATATCAGTCCTTCAGTCATGTGATTTGATTCTTACAATGGATGGTTCCCCAGCTTTGACAAAACATAGTTTTTTAATGTTAAAATCAATTAAAATTAAATTCCTGGACCTCCATTACGCATCCCAAAGCCAATATTGATGCAGTGCTTTTCTTTTACAAATCACCTTTAATTGAGGGCCTAAGTGATCTATGGTAACTAAAAATGATAGGACTTTTATCCCCAATAATAAGGACTTTTTTTCCCCTCAACTGTTTAAGTTGTTTCTCAGGTCCTAGTAACAGGGACGTCTGTGTGAACTGGGGACACTGGAGCCCGCAAGGGTCTGTGCTGTCCCTTGAACTGCAGTGTTCTAGGTCTTTTGTTGCGGTGATTCACCATACACACTTCCCAACATTTTGACATCTAGAGACATTCACATTTATTGTATATATTTTTTCAAATAGCATGCGGTAATAAGGTTGAGCGGGGAGTGGTAAGTCTGGTTTACAGAACCACAAAAAATGTAGCCTTGTTCCAGTTGAGAAAACACATATTTTTGTTTGTGATTTTTTTCTAAAATTCTCTGTGAAAAGACCATTTCCCCCTTAACTTTATAGGGTGATCTTTGTTGTGGTCTTTCCCTGTTTGAGAGAGCTTTGAGGTTCTTGTATCCCTGGAAAAAACATCAGGGTTTAGTTTTTGTGCTCCTTGTCAGATTGCCAGTTTGATTTCCAAAGAACCAAGCTTCTTTCCTCGTTTGGATCACAATGCTGGTAAGATGAGATGGTGAAGCGACAGGAAAGCAGTTAAGTTGCTCATGGACACCCAGATAGCTGCTAGATTCTATTAAATATTGCCTTGTTCATGTCAGAAAGACACCAGAATTCATTTCAGCTAGGATGGACTGGCAAATCTGCATAAAAATGTAGTTGGTGCTTTCCTAACCCTTCTGCTATCTGATCAAATTTCAGTCTACATGGCTCATTGTGATGAGGTGAGCAAGGGGTCTGAAGGAATAAGATATTTTTGTCCTTTACAGAGAAGAAGGCTTTTTCACACTGTGCTATCTGGCATATTACCTCTTGAAATCCTTTAAATGTATCAAGCTTATATTTTTATTTTCTCTATAGCAAAACTTTTTTCCAGCAAAAGTGACATATGAGTGACTTGCGGTGTCACTCATAAATAGTGACATAGTTTCCTGTCACAACTGAATTTGTGTGATGCTGAACTGTTGCCAAGAGATGGCCCTTTTCTACCTATTCCTTGTGTTGTGCTGTGCTGTATGTATTCAAAAGGAAAAAAGTGACTTTGAAGATTCACAGTGAACAAAAGTCCTGAAGAAAAATCCAGTCTGCTGTGGCTAGAGCTTAATCTGAGCCCATAAGGTGAGAGCCTGTGAACCAGAGACCTCGACACCCGCTGAAACCATTGCATTGTCCTAAGACAGCTGGAGTTGAGGGTGTCTTGAAGGTGTCTCCTGGCTCTGAGCATGGCATCTGGTGGCCCCCAGCAATGAGGGGGGGAGAGGCTTTCCCCAGAGGTGAGAGGACACAGAGGCAGCTCTCTGCTTATTTCCTCCTTTCTTTCTCTAACAAAGGAGTCTCCTTATTCAGGTAGTATTTAATAGTCAGAAACCAACAAGGGAGTTTGCAAAACAAGCCTGCTGTTCAATTTGCAACACCTGCACTGTTGTGACATTGTCTTAGAACACCAGCCCTGCTGCAGCCTGTGTGGGGAGAGGGGAGTGGAAACTCTTCACTGTTGTTGCCGCTGGAAAGTAATACATTGCGCATGATGTACAAAAGAAACAAAGCTTGGCTAGCTCAAGTTACTTTGAAAGATCCCCTGATATTTTTTTTTTTTCATTTATTACTTTTTCAGATAGTAGAAAGTTTTACAGATGTGGAAAGTGTGGAACCTTGGGAACTTGGGCTTAGGGAAAGGACGTCTCTCTTGGCAAAGAAGGAAACAGGTGGCAAACATTAATATTAGGGCAATTAGCTGTGTGGTTTGGGTGGAGCAATGATTGGAGAGGACAGCTTTGTGATTAAGAGGCCTGACTAACACCCAGCAGTCTGTTTGTGGCTTTCCTGCTGGCGCTGCCTGCCTGTGCTCCCCATTGACCCAGTGGTGGGTGGGCTGCAGGAGCAATCCGTGGGACACAGCTCCAGGCCAGCTCCAGCAACGGTCAATTGCCACATCATGGCAGAACAATTCACAAAAGCCCTACCTAGATGTGTGGGATATTAGTGCCTATTATAGATAAGATTTTGCACCACAAAATCTGTGTAGCTGTCTAAAGTCCTGTTACTGAGCATGACAGCAGCATGCTCGTGGCAGGTACCCTTCTGTCTGAGCAAGGCAGCTTGATGGCCGCATTGTCCAAAGTAACTCAAGGTTCACAGACCTGGTGTTTCCTTAACCTTGAAGAGTCCCTGCTGCTCAGGGTGAGCTCTGAGCCCACCTCATGCACAGGGCAGACACCAGAACCCAGTACTGTCAAAGCCACACAAGGCAGTGGCCACCACACATTGTGTAATAACCTCCTGATGTCACCCATCACTTGGGATTTCAGGTACCTGTGGTTAAGTGCCTCCTAAATCCAAAGGGATTAAAACCAGAGCGTTTATTTGTCAGGGATGGTGTATTCTTTACTAATAAGCAAGATGGGACTGGGTTATGCTTCCTTATTCTCCCTGAAGTAAGCAGGTGCCAGAAGTCTGGATCCAGTCTGAAACTGTCTAGTTAATCTATAAGTGTTTAAATAGGGTATGTCTTACTAGGTGTCTCCATGACAGCCAGAGCAATGAGGCCTTTATCGCTTCTGGTGCCTGTAGGTGCTGCTGTAACACAAACAAGGAAATACTGCAAAAAAATGAAGGTAACTCAGAGGCAAAGCACCTACAGCCTCTTTATATGGGGAAATCCTGCAGGAAGGGAGGGGGCAAAAGCCCTGAAGTATAATGGGAGCTAGGTAATTGCACGCTGTGAATAACAAACACCTCAGAGTCTTCCAGGCATCTCACCTGAATACTTCAAAAAGACTATTCATGGAAAGCTTTGTGGCAATCCCTTGCAATCTTTGCTTCCATAAAGAGCTCTTCTTCAGGTCTCCTGGAAAGCAAAAGAAATGCCTAGAGAAAGAAGAAAGGTGAAGCCCAGGCTCTGTTTCAGGCATACCTTTGTTACCAGGCCTTTCAAAAGGGCTCATTGACACAAGTACTAAGCCTTGTTTGTGTTGCTTTTTGCTGGACTAGAAATAGAGTGTTTCTTAGTGGGAGAAAAGTGTATTGGCTCAGTGGGGAGAAGATTTTCTCATATCAGGCTTTATGATGCTCTAGTCTTCATTTTCCATATAGGTGTGTTATTTTCTCCATGGGAGGAAAGTAGCAAAAGATCTCTCTGTGTGGGAAAGTGGCATGGGAGGAGGGTGAAACTAGTTCTGCAAACAGGCTTGTTTCAAGTACCACCCTAGAGAGAGAGACTGCAGATTTTTGGAGACTGGGCTCCATGTGGTAGGTGGGAGGGGATTTCTGTGCTATTGATTAATTCCAAATTGTGTGGGATTTTCTTGGCATAAATGAATGGGGTCTTTGCCAACTTAAGCTTAATTTTCCTTCTGTCAAATGAGCTGCGAGAGCTGTGTGATGAGGAAGTTTTGAGGATGAATGACTCCTGAATCTGCAGGGCTTGATTTCCATTTACTTGGGCTTTTTCTGGGCGGTAGTATATTTACTCGCATAGTTTCTTTTGCAAAGTTTCCAGCAGCCTTATTCAAGAAACCCTGTATATCTCTTGGAGCACAAAGGGCTTTTTTATGATATCTTTGGAGATTATGCTCCTTACCGGGGATGCCATGGAGATGAGGAAAACCAAAACAACCTCAATAAAGTTCAAATCCTGCAAGGTAACAATAGGGACTTGCACAGATTGGGAAACAGAAGGCCAAACCTAGAAAACAGGTGGCTCTTGATGGACTCGGTCCTTGGGTTAGGGAATTTGTGCCAGTATCTAGGTGAACTGTTTAACTGCGTTAGCACTGCATTGCACAGTGAGCTCTGCAGACAGAAGAATATTGCAGGCTGTAGGAATATGAGATAAAGTAGAATTAAACAGGCCAGAAAAAATCTGTTTTACTGAACAAAGAAATCTCAGTCTGTGATTCGCTTTATTTCATGTCAAGAGTAGAACATACAAATCTAGGCTCTTTCATAGCATGATACTGAACAATAAAAGCCTTGTAGCACGGAGAGCATACCACTACTGGATTATCTGCCCTAAACGTACTTTAGAGAAATCAGTCAGGTTTATTTTATCCTAACAAATACTCATTTAATGTAGCTGTTACAGCAGTGCAAACCACAGATTTGCAATAAGCCATGCTTCTGGGGCTCATCTCAAATACTGGCCTTATGAAACAATTTTTTGCAGATTTGTCTTTTTTGCATCAAGCTGGAATGAGACAGAGAATGGAAAAGAATCTCATAAGGTTAGAAGAATCAATGGTTTACAGACTTCAAAATGGTGTGACAAAGGCAATTTAACATGTTTGGCAGCTTAACGGGTTAAGGCAATTCAACAGGTTTGGGGGGAAAACATGAAACTTTAGGTTGTTGAAGGGCAAATAGAACCCACAGGGAAAAGAGTTGATGTTGGTTTCATTGTTTCAAAGGAAATTTAGGTTGATACAGGAAAAAAATTGTATTTTGTGTGGCTGGCAGACTGAAAAATCTTTTGGGAAGATCTCAAGTTATAATTGGATCTTCAAATTGGAATGTAAACAGAAAGCAAAGACACTGAAACCTTTTTATAAATAGCTTGAGTTTGCAAGAATTACATCCTTGGTTTGTTACTGCTAGCCCAAAGTGAATCCTACACAGAGGAGTATGACCCACAAAGCACATGCTATAAATTGATTGTTCAGCCAAAACGTATATTTTCCTGGGAAGACTGAAAGAGAACACCTTGAATTAACAACTCAGCCTCCTGCCCAAATTCATGGCTGCTAGCAGGTCTGAGAAATCAGAAGGCTGTGCATAGGGCACAGTGTTTGGGCTAAGGCATATACAGAAGAATGGTGTGGAAGAAGTAAATGTAAAGCCTGGAGAACAATATATTTGGTGCAGATGAGTCAGTGGATTTTAAAGAAAAATTTGACTTTGCCCGTCTTAAAAACCAAACAAACAAACCTGAAACTCAAACTTTCCTTACCCAGTTGTCCTGTATGGAAACAATGATAAAATCAATTTTATCACTTTCATCATAATTTCTTATCCTTGTTGCTTTTTAATTGGATCACAACATGAAATACAGATAGCTAGTGTTGGAAGACCTGAAGAAGATCCTTTCCTCAGCAGAAGATATTGGTGGTCCACAGTTCGGATGAATGCCTAGCATGTAGGGGCAGCAAATGTTTAGAATCTGGTATTTCAGTGAATGGTAAGGCTATGGTGTGCCTGGTTCAAGCAGTTATTTCTGAGATGATCTTGTAGCTTCTTCTTCTAGCTAAGCTAGAACTGCTTAGACCAAGTCAGTTATTGGGATGTTTGAGAAGGATCAAATACGTACACTGAAAATAGGAATCCTTCTAAAACAGTATAAGCCATATAAATCAGTTTCTTTATCAGGTTATAGCTGTATCAGCTCTCAAATCAGACATAGCCTGAAAGATATTAATACATCTGATGCATTTCTTTTTCCTTCGCCCTTTTTTTGAGGCGGTCTTTTCCCCCAGTTCCATTGCTCAAGATGCTCCCCCTACACGGTACTGCTTTTACATAACAAGTGTGGGAAACATACTAGGATGCATTTTTTTATCTCATTGTTCCTGAACATTTCACATAAAGAATGGTCAGCAGAGAGTAGAAAAGCAGATGATTATTTGGGCCATAGTTACAATGTACTGTGAAAATGGGTAACAAACCTTTTAAAACAGAAAAATACAGAAAACACTAAAAGTCATACTCAGAAATCTTCAAGAAGGGACTTTGATAGAATACCTTAATAAAAACCCTTTTATGTGATGTGACTTTTTCTCTTACATGAGTTCTTTTTGACTCAAAGGGTTTTTCTTTTCTTTTAAATACAGCACTTAGATTAATGTGTAAAGCATAGAGATAATTTAATCTAGAGCTGTTTAGAGTGCCTGTGAACTTTTCCATTTGGTTATTTTAAACCAATTTCCTTCACAGACATTGCGTGATGATGAGTGGCTAAGGGAATGATTAAACACAATGATTTTGTGAACAAGAGCAAAGAGTGTTTATGTTCTAATTACAATAATTATTTCTCAGTGCAAGGCAGATCCAAATTATTGACCACTGCATTAAAAAGGTCTAATTGTGGCTAAGATATGGTAATGGTGAGATAGCGGTGAAATACAGCTGCATTTCTGTTGTATTATTGAATTACTTATCTTGATTGTATTTGCAACCTTTTTCAGTCTCTCAGTAGAACAATACTTGAAAGTTATAGAAAAGTATTCATTGCCTTAGAAGACCTAGTGTTGTCTGGCATCAAGCCGCTTTAGTAATCCTTTTTTTTTTTTTTCCCCTTCTTTCTTTTTCTTTTAATCCTGTGCAAAAGAATGGGCTATATTCACCAAAATTATCAATGAAAATTGCACAATTAAATCTGAATTGTGGGACTGTGTTTCAGCAGTGGAGTAGCTCATGATGCTGTATGCTAACAACAGGCTGACATTTCCAGCAGAACTCCTTGTTCCAAAGAGTTTATGCCATGGCTATAAATGGTGTGTCTCAGGTAGCTCTATCATAAAGCAAATACCTGCTGTCTGTGTGTTAGAACTTTATTTATTGGCCAGTCTGACATATTGCCCCGTGACACGAAAGTTATTGACACTGGCTTGGATTTTTAAAAGGTGTTAGTCTCTAGAGGCAGATTTGGCTCTTGGAGCATTTGGGAGACTTGGATTCAAATTCTGCCTCCTGCAAAGAGCTATGGGGCTGATTTAGCTCCTTGCTTCTCAAACCTGGCCTTTCTCCACATGCAAAATGTGGATAACAATATATGCTCTGAGCTAAATAGGTGCTCTCTCCAGGAAGAAAGTCCAGCCGCATTGATTTCAGGGGTACCACTGTAAAGCTTTATTGTGGAAGGATGGCAGAGAAATGAAACAAAGCTAAGGTTGTAGTTTGATGAATACTTGGTGCTGGTGTTGGCCGTGAAAGCAGCAAGCTGGCCCTCCCCTAGCATCTAGCTCTTTGTCCTTGGCTTTTCTTAAACTGTCTTTGGGGTTTTTTCATCATCTGTGCATTAGCAAATCTGTATGCTTGTACTCTATATAAACATAAAGTGAATGGAAATGTTTTTATAAAAGGTAGTTAATTGGATAATTGCACCGGCAAAATTGCACTGAGCATTAGTTTTTAATGTATATTGGTAAATATGTAATAGCCTTTTAGCAATCCGTGTGCATTCATCCAAAGCAATGGAAAATATTCCCAAGTGATTTTAATTTAAAAAGAGGTGTTAAGGACAGAAATAGGACATCACACATGGCTGTAGCTTCTCAGGCCCCTAGAGGCCTTCAGTTGAGGGCTGATGACCTTAGCTTTTGTTTCATTTACATTGCAAATTAAATCTTGTGGTATTTTTGGTCTTTATCCACGTTTGCCTCTGAAACGGTGCCTGGCAGTTGAATCTGTATCTTTGCTGCACAGACGTTGCCTATTCATTACTAATGTACTAAGTGGAGACTTACACGTACTCTGACAACAGAAATGCAGGGCTGATATCAAGCCGTGCAACATCTGCTAAATTCACATGGGGAAAGGGAATATGAAAACAAATACACAAAGGGCACAGCTACTGAGATGGTAAATATTGTTTTTTCCATGCCACACCCAAACCAAAAATAGAGACAGAGGGGCCCTTAACAAAGCTTTATTCAAGTTCCTGACAGCTGACAGTAACTGCTTGTTTTCCACAGAGCTGTAAGTGAACATGACTGCCAGCTTACTTCAAAAGCCTAAATTTGCCTGAGACTTAGGCTTCTTTTACTATGAGTAGATCAGAAGTAGATGAGAAGAATAGCTGCAGTCCCGGAGCTGGGAGGTGCCCTGGCACGGCAGGCCTTGGGGAGGGCCCCTGCTGCACCGATGCGGCTGTAGGAGGGGGCACGCAGCCCAGAAGGGAGAGGAGGAAATTGTTGGGCAGCTGTGTCAGGGCATAGGCGGTGCTTTCTGCATCCTAGACTGTTGCACAAAGCTTAGGTGCTTAATAAGGCCGATAAAGCTGGACACTCCCAAATCTACTGTTGATAAAATAGTGTTGCAAAGTGGTTGTAGGGTGAAGGGGGACGTGAGTGTACTGAATACAGCTCAGTCAATAAGTACAGTCATTGCAATAAATACAATGAGGAGGATAGGTGGTCAGAAGAGGAACAGACCCGCAGCCTGAGAAGTCCTCAGGACTGTGGGAATGTGGCTCCATACCGCTCATTTGGGACACTCCCTGTCTCTCCTGCCTTAAAGCTGCCTTCAGAAACTCTGTATCGGAGTGTGTTGTAAGAGGACGTTAATGCCAGCCTGCCTGGGCAAAGTGCCTTAACATCCAGATGCACCTGTCCTGCGCACGGGAGGCTGGGCAGAAGTGAAATAATCTGTTTTGATGCAGTGTGGAGAGCTTCTGTCCAGCACAAGCAAACCTGTGCTGCTGCTGTGCTGTCGTTTCTGCTGGCAGCAGTGTGCTGGGTGGCACTGGCACAGCTTGCATTGGGCTATTCCTTTTTCTCCTGGCCTCTGTTGACAGCGTGAGGATTTGATACTATTCCTACTGGAACCCGTATGAAAAGTTCCCAGGGTGGACTTCAGCTTGAAAGGGTTTTCAGTCATTGGGTGTGTGTGCTTCTTGACATAGGATACCCCTGTCCTTGTTACTCAGCTCTTTCAGAAAAGCAGATTGCCTGCTATAGCAAGGCATTGGACCTTGTTTACATAAAATCAGACAGTTAACTTCTCTTTAACAGAAATACACAACTACTATATTAAATAGTTGGGAAAGGATGCAAAGTTGAGCCAGGCCCAGTTGGTAACACCAAAAAAAGTAAGCCCCAAGGAGATGGCTTACGCCTTCCTATCCCAAATGGAAAAGTAACTTATGTGAATTGATAATAGAATATTCAACCAGAAATATTTTTCTAACCGGAAAGCATCTGTGGCTTTGCAGCAAACAACTGTGGTTAAAGTGAAAAAATGGAAGTTAAACAAACTTGTATAAAAACTGCGGACAGAAAAACATCACACAAAAAAGAAAACTTGGGGGTTTTTTACCCTGCTTCCTGCTGTAAGTGATTAAATGTTTAGTTTCCAAACAATGTACTCAGCTCTTAATAAAATTTTAAAGTTCCTCCATATGTCTAAGTGAAAGTGACTCAGAGGAGAGCTCACAGGAAAATTGCTTCCTTTTTTCCCCCCCTTTCCAATAATCCCTTTTGACCTTTCTAGCAAAACTCATTTGTTTTGTCCATTTTAATATCAAACTTTCAGTAAGTAAAATTACATCGTGTCTTATACCTATTCTCCTTAGCAATACATCCTGCTTGCCAGCACTCTTCTTCTGTAGGTCAGCAAAAATCAACGAATTCCATGCATCATTGCTTGGACGTGAAGTTTGGATGCTACTTCTCTAGTATGATCAGCTGCTAAATGAGGTGCTCCTGGTTAAGGAGTGGGGATCTGGCCTCCTGCTCTGCGTTACCCCTGCCCTCCCCACGACAACTTGGTTGTGTGGAAATCATGGGCACGCTCTGCTGACTGGTGACCATATATAATTCTCAAACAGGGTCTGAAGGAGGAATTATAAGTTCCAAACAAATATTTATTACCTGACTACATTTCATCATGTTTCAGTGGGTTGCATGTGTTGAGTCCCCCCCACCCCAAGTCTTTTGTGAAACGGTATCAGTGGAAGATGTAGACAATGCTGAGGCTGTGTTCAACTAGATACTGTGCAAACAGAGTAAAAGACCATCCCTTCCTGAAAGACATGAAGAAAGGCTTTCCTTGGCTTTCATTCAGTAAAGCCTGAGAGCAAATAGTTACTTTACGTAAGTTTGTTTCCTTGAGATCAGATACAAACAGCCCTGTGGTTAGAGAAGGGCCTCAGCATTCACAAATGTTTACCTTGCATGGTGACCACTTTGAACCGGGCTTTCCAAGGAAGCCACAGTTCCCTTCACTTGCAGGTTTTGCTGTGTCTTCCCACTGACCTAGAGCTGCGCAAAAATCATCGGGTTGATGATTTTCAGTATTAGCCTTACATCTGGTACAAGTTTCCTGAGATTTGCAAGCCTTTTGGAAGATCTGGATTGGCTTTTGACTGACGCTTGGCTTAGCTCTGATTTTGGGCTAAAGAGAAAACTATTCCAAACTTCTGGTAGTGTTTTGATTTTTATGTTTGCTTGATTTCCCCCAAGGTCCGAGTGCAAAAATCTTTCTTGGGTTTCCAGTAATCTCAGTTTCCAAGAACCTCTCTCTCCTTGTTTATGAGCAGGAAGTATTTGACTTGTGTATCCTCCCCATGAAACAACACTACATTTTACTGCATATTGATGTGACAAAGCAAGAAAATAGGTTGGATTATTTCATCAGAAAAAAAGTAATAATTAAAGCAGTGCAAATTCCTGTAATGAGTGTAAAATTGTGGGTATAAAGAACATCTGAACTGCTAGAGTGCTAGACAGCAAATGCCTCATTTGTATTCCTTTCTCTAGGAAAGGAGTTACTGCTCTCTCTCATTCAAGGGCTAGTCTGTCTTTCTGGTCACAGAGTAACTTCAGTGTTTGTCCTACCTTACACCCTACAGAGATACTTTGCGTAATTAACATTCAACAGATTTAATTACTGAGCTACTAAGTGCTGGTTTACCATGACACACCCAATTTGTACAAACATTTTCTTAAACGAGAGCGGCCATGGCAGGCTGTTCCTAGCGTGTCAGGTGCAACGTTCCTCTTCAGTGAAAGCCTGTGTATAGGATGGCTGTTTACTTGGGAGCTGGTGCGTTCCGTTCACTCCCCTAAGATTCAAATTTAGGTTAGCCAACAAGCCCCTTATCTACAAGAGTTTCTACATAGATTTTTGTAAATAATTTAAGTTCAGAGGTCAGTTATAGTAAATTTGGAACAGTTCTTTTGAAGTGTAGTGGCTTTTGTTACATTCCCACCAGTGCAGTTGTGAGCGACTCTGCTGGTAGGTTAGGGGTGCAATTAGTTTGATAAAAAATGTTTTGATGTCTCAGGCTGAACATACTAGGCCATACTAGGGTCTTGGTTCTCCTCAACGTTAGACCTATGATGTTTCGAGATGGTGACCCTGAAAGTGAATGACAATATTAATTTTTTGAAGTGCTACTGGTAAACTTGTTTGGGATCAAATTTTCTCAAATTTGTTTTAAGTACTGGTAATGATAAAGAACTTTTTTTTTGCAAAGAAAGTTGAGAGGTTATATGAAGCAAGGTGCTGTAGGTATTATTATTCTCCACTTCCTTTTAGTATCCCCTAGCGTTATGTGGGAAGAAGAAAAAGAGATGGGTTTTATAGAATAAACTGAGGAAAAAATTCATTGCTTGCAATCACCACCCAACCACTGTAGGAGTAAAACAATAAACACCGCTTGCTGCTTTTGTGCAGTGGGAATCCCCAGGGGGTGGAAATGTTATGATGCACTGGAGATCTTTTAGTAAATATAGATTCTGTAGCTTTATAGAATGTAGTCTCTAAGTAAGTTCCTATAAAGAGATTAAAAAGCTGAGTATTTAGAACACTGTCTGAAAACAATTACAGTTTAAAGAAAAATTGTGATGAGAAAAAGATCTTAGTGATAAAAAAACTAATACTGTACCCTGGAAAAATCCTTCAGCACAAGTGAAAAAAATGAACTGCAATATTGCCAGCAATTGTCAGTGAAACTTTATCTCTCCATGTAAAAATGGATATGCTTTAACGTCATTTAAATTCTCAATTAACTGGGTTTTAACTGACTTTCCTCCTACTCCCTATTTTGTAAATTTTTCTCCTTTTATGGAACACTGAAATACCCTCCCCATCTGCCTTTCATTTGCTTTTGTAAAATTTTTTTTTTCTTTTAATGCACCAAATTCTAGGAGGGGAAATCAGAAATCGTGTAAGTTCAGTGAGGAAGCCACATCCGTTAAAATACACTTTGACTGAAGTGACCGAAACAATGTGCAATTCATGGTATAAGTAAAGTCAGAAGAGTTCTAAATCCCTTCGTTTCAGACATCAAAGACACATTAACTCCCCCTTCACTCCACATACTCTAACACAAATGTTTCAATAACTAAGAAATCTTTAAAAACATTACTTTTTAAATAGATTTGGTTTAAAGAGATTGTTTTGTTTGGATTTCTGCTGAGCCAACTGTGTTTCTGAGTATAAAAACAATACCGACTCTACAACAGGTGGAACGAGTGAGATCAGATATTTTCAGGATAAAACTATTAGACTATTTTGAAAGCTAAAAAAGAAAGAGAGTGCAAAATATGCCCGGTAAACAGTTTCTTTTGAAAGCACAATGTTACAAGTTAAAGGAAGAAGAACTTTTCCTACCTGTAGCTTTTGTGCAGATCAGGAAGTGTAGCTTTTTTCTGATTACAATCTTCCATGGCTTAGCTTGGCTTCTGCATTTGAATGTTAAATATATAAGAATGCCTTGTTTAGCTTGGGAGTTTGCATGACCTCTTAATGAGACACTGTAGTTAGTGTCATTGGGTATTAAGGCGTCATGTGACTGTAGATGAAAATAAAATCCTTTAAAGTTTGCATTTAATACTTCCTAGAATCTGTAACCCTTTACCTGCAAGCTGGATAAAAACCTGATAGAGCTCACTGTTTTCTGGTCAGGGTTAGAAAAGAAGAGGAAGAACATGTGCCAAATAATTCCTTTTCCTCTGGGACAGTCGCTTACAACAACCACAACAAAGTCCAAGCCCGTCAGTGTATGAATGATGTCATTTGCATATTCTTAAAATTAAATCTCCCCATGTCACAAATGGCGCTGGAAGGATTTGGCAGAAAGTTCTTCTATTACATCAGGTAGTTTTGCCTAGCAATGACTTTTAATCCCCACTGTTTTGGATGATGCTCTATGGAGGAACTCTGCTCTAAGGTGTATTTGCAGGCGTTGCATCACATTTACCCGTGGAAGTTGCTGACTTTCCTGGAATCATTTTGTTTTGGGTGTGGTGTTTCCAAAAACGTTATGAAAGATGTTCTGCTGCCACAATCCAGTAAGGAGAGTGTTCCCTGTGCAGGAGGAGAGATTTAACCTAGGCAATATCTGCAAGCAGCTGGGTCAGGTGTTTCCCAGCTGTAATCTTTAACGTATATCATTGTACCTGGAAACTGTAAAAAAAAAACCTCCCGGAAAGAACTGGCACTAATATTGCATCATCTACCTGCAGGTGTCACAGCTGGGGGGTCCAAAGCAGCACTAACAGAGCCTACTCGATAGTGCTTTGGAAATGTTCTACTCAATCCTTTGCTTGTTTGTTTGTGGTGTTAATCCTCACAGAAGCAGTTAGATGAGGTTCAGGTGCTGTACGAGTAGGTGTGCTGTTCTCACCCTAAATAATGGTGGATTTAGGGTTGCCTCCCTGCCTGGTGGGGGTTGCATCCTTGCCTTCCCCGTGTAGGGGGCATGCTGGAGTCCTGCTTGCCTTTCTCATGCAAAGTATCCTCCTAAAATCCCACTTCAGCAACGGGCTGGGTTTGCCCCGTTTTGCTTCCCCTTGTACGCGCTGCAGGGAGCTGAGGATGAGACTGTCAAACTCATTTCAGCAGTGGGCTGAGAGCAGGCGGGTCCCTGCGCCGGGGAGCAGACAGCCGCGCCGCCTAGCCCCAGCCTCCCCCTGCGGGGCCGCGCACCCGGGGCTCAGGCACCGTATGCCAGCAAACAAATTAATAAAAGCTGCTTTGGATATGCTTATTTTAAGCAGAGAGCTATGTCATAACATAAAGGCCAAATATCATTGACAGTCTGTGAACTAGCGACCTGCAAAGCTGTGCAACAGCTCTTTGGCAGATTTTTCTTTTTTTTTTATTCCTGCAAGCTTTTAGCATTAGCTGAAAGTGGGTTTCGAGAACCAGGAAATGTCTTATTACAAAACTTTCACTAAAGTTTCCCAAAGGCTCTCTGGTCAGTAAGTAAAGAACTGTCAGGCTAACATACCCCCAAGTTGTCAGAGGAGGTGAGGAAGGCGGGAGGTGCAAACAGCTGGGGGCTACCTCTGCAGCGTGGAGCGTGATGCTGTGTGCAGAGCTGTGCACAGCGTGTGCTACGTACCCGGCTTACAGCCCTGCCAAGCCGGAGCCAGCCCCCGTGGGCCAGCTCTGCATCTGGTGGTATTTTGCCATTGCCCTCATGGCAGTCGGGGTAATGAGCTGGGCTAATAGGCTGAGAAATGTCCCAGTCGAAAAGCTGTGCTCTACGCCAGGAGGCCACTGGAAGCTACCTCTGGGAGACTGCCTCTCCCTTTCTTCTGATACTCGGCCTCCCCATCAGACTCTTTTCAGGGCTACCGTATTTTTGGCATTCCAGAGACTATTCATTCTTGCGGTTTCTTGAACCCACACCCAGTGTTTCTGCAGTAGTAGAGAAGTTCTGCCCCAGCCCCTGCAGTCCCAAGTGTGCTATGCTCCTATAGTACTGTTCCTGAAACCTAATGTTTTCTATGAATATGTGCAAACTGCTGGGATCTTTTCAGGCTGATAGTTTGGTCAGGTTTTCACAGACGTGTCCTGCATGAAATGATCACTTGTCTCACCAATCCATAGTCCTTGTTCAAAAACACGGGTGTGACAATAGTTTTTTCAAAGGAAAAGTAGTTGAGACATTCAGCCTGCAGAAATCCTCTAATCTCATTCTTGTACCTTAGTTGACTGTTTTGGCTGAGGTTTTCTGGAGAACGTTGCTGCTGAGATAGAAGTCTGCCTTGAAAAATTATAGCCCAAAAGGTTAACTTTGTAACTTCAGATACTATCACCAACGTGATCTTACAGCGGGAAGTGCCAGGCAATTTGCTAACAGGCAATGGAATAATGGAGACAAATGGCAGCAAACTATCCTGTTGCTTTTGAGATGTTCTGTTTTCATCTGTGCTACAGCACGTCTGGGTTTTTGCTTCATCTCTCACCTTGCAAGTGTGCTTATTTCACTTTAAATATGCTGAATAGATCTCTTTTAGTCTAGCAGCTTTCTCACATTCACCAAAATGCATGTGGAATCAGAGCTATGGCATGAAAGCGGGGAGATGATTTTATTTATCTCTTATATGCTACATAAAAGACCCGTGCTGGTGTGGCAGTATTGTGTGGTGAAAGCTGTGACAGCGGGAACGTGTGAACGTGCCTTAAATCTGCTTTTGTACATTCCCTGCTGAGGCTGGAGAGGGGACCGGTGTGCTGCCAAAAGGGCAGACACTGCAGGTGGAGTGTGTACCATTGGCTGGGAACAAGTCAGGGGCTTTGCTGAGTTGGGTGGGATCATCACCCACCCTGGCAAGCAGGAGCAGCGTGGGCCTGGGATGATGGGGCAGCAGAGGCAGGAAGAAGAGCTTGCTAGGGGCAGATTTTAACAGTCACTTTGGGAACCACTTGTGATTTTCAGAGCACGTTCTGCTGGACTGGACATCTTGGGAGAACGTTCCCTCACACTCTTCTAGTTACTGGCCTGTGTTTTCAGGTGAATTTAGCACTGCGTAACTGGTCCTCGATAGTGAAAGTCCCTTTTTCACAGAAGGATGGTGGTGCAAACTGCCCCTTCTGGAGAAGTACATGATAAAATGCCTCATCCCACCCTGGAAAGGATCGTGACAACTATTCCTTCAGCCTTTGACCTCCCTGTTGAAATTGAGAAAAGAGACTATGATTTAGACCCACACTGAGAGCATCGCTTCACATCGTATAAGTCAGGAGACTACCTCCAAAATGCAAGGTGTTCAGTGACCAGGCTGGAAAGGTTAACCACGGAAAAGAATGTAGCTCATTACTCTTCCTGCAGTGACATGGTGTTCCAGGAAGAGATATCGAGTGACATCCTTAACAGGGTACAAGAACTTTGAAGTAAGTCATATTTCTAGTATAAATGCTTGATAATGATTCTTAATAACAAATCCTTGATAACCAGAACTATCCAAAGGTCCTAGTCCACATTTGGATGATTACATAATCAATTTTATGCTTACATAAAAAAGAATGTGTGAAAAAGTAAGATATCTTTGGTTTTATAATTAGAAGAAATAAGAATAGATTTCAGAATTCTGTCCTTTTGCAGTCTTAATATTTATGTATTTTTTAATCTTTAATCAAGAAAATAAAACAATGCAGGTTGTCGCTAATACCTAATGGTAATGATCCAAAAGACCCATTTTATGATGTATCATAGAGACACATGTAAGAAGTTTTTGACAAAGGGCAAAATCTCAGGATTTTAAGCTGATCTGGGGCTGAAATAGTCCCCCTGCATATGAATGCCATTTTAGCGATGGATTTTTGCTTCAAGTTCCCTTTGCTAGATGGCTAAAACTCTGTTTCCACAGGTTTATGTACTAAAACTCTGTTTCCACAGGGCTTGAGTATGCAGCATGGAGAAATCAGGGCTGGGGAACCACTGAAACCTGAATGCCTTCTGAATGCCTTTTCCAGGCTACACGTTAACTCACATTTTGATGTTATCTGATGATAATGTGAAAAAAGTCGAATGGCCACAGGCCGTATGAAAGGAAGTCATGGGCCGTGCATTCCCCAGCTGTGGTGCAAAGGAAATGACTGATAAAAATATTTTTTCTAGCTGACCTCCGGCTTACCTTTCTCTGCCAAAGAATTTCTGGCCAATTCCCCTCTAAAGCTTTCTTGCAGCTACAGCCTATTCCTAGAATCTTCTGT
Organism: Fulmarus glacialis; assembly: GCF_000690835.1. Taxonomy (NCBI): domain Eukaryota; kingdom Metazoa; phylum Chordata; class Aves; order Procellariiformes; family Procellariidae; genus Fulmarus; species Fulmarus glacialis. The sequence continues at coordinate 48,631 of NW_009232060.1, forward strand.
GTCAGAAAATATGGACCCCATCTGAGCCTGTTTATTGATGCACTTTAGATAAAGAATAAATGAAAGCTTTGTTCTAGATATGCAAATCGTGCTCCTTAAAAGAAAGTAAATTGCTCTATTCCTCTGTAGGGATAGAACAGCACTTAGCATTTGGATGGCTCATTATTAGAGAAACTACTTTGTCCCTGTACCACTGCATAGACGTACTTGGGGACAGATTTGTGAGAGGGTATGGAGTGCTCACTCTTGCAGTAGCAAGTATTTGGACACTGAGCAGCCTAATGCCATGCAGAAACCTGTGTGTGCTGCTTAGGCACAGTGTGAGGAGTCTGACCCCTGAGAAATAGATCCAGAAAGCTGGAAAGCTGAATGAGATAGTTTATCTATTAAGACATAGATAAACTATGAGGAGGGACAGGACTTAAACAGCACTCTTCAATTTGATTAGGAACCCAATGCTTGGCCGAAGGGCTTAAGTGGATTAGGAATCGCGTTCGTGTTTGTCTTTCTTGTTTTACAATTAAGAAAAACAGTAGTGCTGCCCCACTCTTGCTGTCCTTGATTAGAACATAAAAGACTAAGGTTCAAAGCAGGACAAGAACACCCATGCTTTTTTATATACGGCATCACTGCTTTCACGTGTCAGCCTATTGTTTTGACCAACTAGACAAGGCTTAAAATCAATTCCCTCTTTGACCTGAGATGAAGAGAAGGCTGCTCTCACTTTTAGGCCGATCCTCTGTTTTGCTGGGGGCTATCTCCTGCCCCAAGAAGCCATGCCACTGTGCAGAAGACCACAAAGTTCATTGAGCCAGAAAACAAGAGGAGCAAGTCTGGGTACTCTATCGATAAGCCACTCAGCTGAGCTGGGTTCTGGTAGTGCTTCCTAAAAAGGAAGAACATTTCTCTGTTTCTGTGTTTCTGTGTTATACTACTTTACTACCCAAAGTTAGCCACTCTCGGGCCAGATAGGAGATGTATTTTTACTCCTACAAATAATGAAGGAACTAACTTTCCAACATTATACAGGTTATGCACAAGGAGTTCAAGGCTGAAATGCGTGAGTCATGCCCAGTGTTTGAAAGAAGGTGGAAGTTGCTTACCTTCAGGACAGGATCCTGGGAGGCATGGATCCCACAGCCCCTACCCATAGCTCCAAAGATCTGAAGGGGAGTGGGATTTCAGGTGCTCTCCTCTTTTCTGAGCTTTCTACTGGGTAGGTTACACAAGCCTTCATGTCTGTTGACTTGCACACTGGCAGTATGCAATCCAGTCACAAGCAGCATGGATTTTTTTTTGTGAATTTCATTGGTTTTTGAATGCTTGATTTAGTTAACTGAAGTGGGAAAAATACTGGAATTTTTCCTTACAAATATAGACCTTAAAAATTATGTAAATACAGGCTAATGGGAGCTGCAAATGCCTTGTGTCCCTCTATCAGAGTGAAATTTCCCTAAAATTAAGGAACACACACAAGCCTGTTTCCTTATTTTATTAGTACAAACAATGCATACACAAGACTGTATATTGTTTGAAGACTGCAATAGATTTCTAATTTAACAACTCTGTAACAAAATTTAACTAAATTTGACATTTATGAAAATATAAATCTCTGATTGGGTAGGTTTTCCCAACAATACAAAGTTTACATAAAAACATTCAGTATGATCTATTAGTTGCAAACAAGTTAGGAAAAATCATTCAAGTCACTTAATATACTATATTGGCTTGTACACTGAACATTCACACACTACATTAAGTTCTAGCTTAGCATTCATTTCTTGGAAATTTGTGGCATGGAGTTCTGATTTTAAAAATAAAATTGTTTTGTTTAAATAATTTGAAAAAATTTCTACAGGTGTGCCGACTTTAAGACATGTAAGGAGGGAAAAATCTTCTTATCCTTTCAGATGTTGTCCAGTATTTTTTTTTTACTTGGGCAAAATGTAATTTTTTTTAAGCATTTGTCATTATTTCACAATTTCTGCCTTGAAACTGGTAAAACTGTACAAAAGGCTCAGAACAGTTCTAAAGCAGAAAGTGAAGCTTGTAAGTTTATAGAAGTAAGAAAAACCCATTACAAATTGGACCAGTAAAGAACCTTTGGACAGCCTTTACATTTAGTGGAGTATTTCAGCACATACAAGCAGTCCCAGAGTGTTTGGTCATCTGATCTGTATTTATCATTGGAAAGAACAGAAATGATAGTAAGGCAAATGTTATCAAGATTAGTACATGGCATGTCTGAAAACTTTCTTAAGATTACTTTGGGGACATAGGAGATACTGTAGACTTTCTTACAACAAAATGGATAGCAACCTTTTAACATAAAGAAATTAATGTGTTTAACTGTTCATCTGTAATGCCCTTTCTCTTTGAAAAAGTTTTCATTACGACCTGTACTAATACACACTGTGAAGACAAAAAAATTCCCCAAACCACAAATAAAACCCCAAACCCTATATTCCTTTTATGACCTAGGTTTTTATCATTTTTATCACAATACAGAAACCTGAAATCCCTGCATGCAATTAAAAAAAATTTTTTTTTAGTCCATTCATTGAGGTGAACAAATACTTATCAGCTCACATGTTGATATGTTTGTAGCTGACTGGCACCTACTCCCTTCAACCCAAAGATTAATCCCAACTGAAAAAAAAAAGTAGGTATTTTTTAAATGATGATGGAATGTATCAAGTGTTCCAGGTTGGCAGGTGACATCTTGTCATTGCACCATCAAGCAGAAAAACACATTTTTGCAAGTGGGTATAAAGTTGATTGTTAGCTATAGACCCATCTAGGCGACTTGGTATATAAAATAGTGGTCTGACTCTTCTCACCGATCATGCGGAGCTTTAGTTCTAGTTAAAACAGTTTGTCAATCCCAGATAAGATCACCTAACTTCTGTAATAACATAAGAATTTTGATAGTATTGCTAGAAATTTTTAATCAAGGCCCTGGTGAAATCCTGGACTGAACCTTGTATTCAGAAATTTAAAAAACCCTGCAGCCCATTTGCTTTATGTTTGCTTTTTTTGTTTACATAAATATAAGAATATTTGTCGAGGAAAAAACAGCTGGTCTGCCCTCTGCTGTTTCTGTCTGTCTTCCAAGAAATGCGCTGCTTTTTACGTGAATTCAGAAGACAAATCTATGCATGTATACTATTATTCAGATAAGCTAGTCCAGAAGGTTACTCAGTTGTCAGCAGCAAAACTGTGTCCTCTGCAATCTATGGCTGAGCACACTTTCTCATAGCAATAGTTGTGTTTTTTGGTTGGTGTTGCTTCACTCACCTCAGGCTCTGTAACTGTAATGGGACTATCCCTTGCAAATACTTCCGTTGATTCCCTCCAAATGCAGTCTGCAGTCACTTTGAAGCTGTAATTGTGACATTTTGGCCTAATCACTTGTGTTGTGTTGTTGAAAATCTGACGGCTGTTTGAAGTAGCAATTTTGATTTTCAGTGCAGCATCGACTCGATCCACTACAGTGTAAGTACCTATACTTCCGTCATCAAATCCAATAATAATATTTAAATGTCTCTGTGAGAGTGCAAGAAAAGTGGGAGTTTTATAAAGAGAACAGGCACCAATGTTTTTGCCATCTGCTAGCCTCATTACTATTAAACTAGAGACCGCACCATTGTCATCATCTTCTTCACTGCGAAAACAGATGTACACAAGATAGCGGCCATCCCGAGATAGCCTCTGCCGCCAGATGACACCTGGAGCATGAACCACACGAAGTTTTCCACTGTATAAATCAAGGACATTGATGTTCTCATCACCACAGGTTATAATTCCTAGCTTCCCATTTGGGGATATTTCAAAGTCTTCTAAATTTTTTAAGAAATTGGTAGGCAATTGTACGCGTCTGCAGATGACTTCCTCTGTTAGGCTCCAGATGTTCACAGTTTCAGTAGATGTTATAAATACTATAATATCTGGGCAGTCTGGTATCAGCTTAATATCCACAATGCTTGCACCATCATCACAGCAAAACTTCTTGGTTATACTGCCTGTCCAGAGACTCACTGCCAACACTTTATTCTTCGCCATTCCGACTACAAATGTATTTGCAGTTGTTATAAATGCATTCTGTAAGGCAACTAAAATATTGCAAACCCTATGTCCTGTAGCCAGTCGCCAAACTCTGGATGCATTTTGCTCACAGAGAGAGACTACAAATTGATCGTTATGAGTAATCATTAGCTCTGAGATTTTTTGTCCATTAATGCGAAAGATATTTTCGCCACTAACAGTGTGCCATACATACTGGCTGCATTTCTCGTCTGATGTAACCATTATCTCTCCAGAAGAGGTCAGCACACAGTTTTCAACAATACCTTCATGCTTGAATACGGCTTCAATAAATCCGGTGCTGAAGTTCCACTTATGGACAGAATCTGACCCATCCAATGTGTATATTAATTCACCCCTGGCTGGCAACACCAGTCTTTGGATAGGCTTGCCAGATTTGTCAATATTGGACATAGCAGTTATGATGTCTATATCCCAAATAGAAAGGACACCACTGGTGGATAAGGATAGCAGCATGTTATGATGATTTGATTTAATTAGCCTGACTATAGTTCCTGAGATTTCCTGTAAGCTTGCCATACACTGTCCCGTATCTCTTCTCCAAACAAAAATGGCTGAGGTATTTTCCATTGAAGCAATTATACAGTTGCCATTTTTGGACAACACGGCAGATATAAAGCGCTCATTGTGTTTAGCTCTAAACTTTTCAGCCACCTTCCACACATGAGTGTCAAGAAGTTCAATGCTGAGAGCCTTACAAATTAAAATTGCACTTTGGTCTTCAGAAAGCTCTATGCTGACAACTTCACTGTCTTCTCTCCTGCAGTCGAAGTCATCCGTAAGCTGGGGATTCGCGATTTCCTCCGTATTCCAAACAGAGAGGCTACCCTCGTTGTCCACCATCACCATTTCTTGGGCTGTGTCAAGAATGAGAAGGAATTTCACAAATCCACCAGAAAATTCAGAGGTCACGGTGGCCAGCTTCTCTCCGCTGCCCAAGTGAAAAATGGTTGCGGTGTTCAAATACTGCCCGCAGAACGCATAAACTCCATCTGGAGAACACTGCACGCAGGTCACTTCGTACCAGCAGTGGAAGTGATAGAGAGGCCAACCATAAAGCAGATCTATTACAGTAACGTCTTTGCTGGCCTCTAGCCAAGCAAGCGCATGGTTGACTGATAACGTAAATCCATTTATAAAACTGCCCCCCCCCCCAATTCCACAATGTTTTGACCCCTTAATTTCCACCTCAGACAGAAGACAGGAATTTATGTTATCGTATATCAAAAGAGTGTTTTTTGTTGTGGCCACTACAAGATACTTTTCATCGCTAGTGAGCTTCATCCCTAAGATAACAGATGGAGCTGTTGTAATCTGCCTTAGTAACTGGCGGGTCTCTACATCCCAAGTGCTGATGGAGCCATTTTCTAAAGCAGCAATAATTGTGCTGGGATTAAAAGTAGGCAAAATCTCAGTGACGTGCATGCAGCTGGATGACAGCGGCAGGCGCTCGGGGCTGTAAGTCACATCCATGGAGGAATGCAAAGGGACGATAGAGCAGTACTTGGGTCCGTCCTTGTCACATTCTAGGAGGAGATGTCTGAGTTTGGGCAATGAACTTACTACTGGGAGAAGCCTCTGCTGCAATTCAGCGGAGAGTGAACCTGGGTATTTTACTACTTTGAACTTTATACTGCGGAGCGTACTGGCCAGAAATTTCAGCTCCTTTTCTTGCGAGTAGGTGTAAGCCAGTTCTATGTCAGAAAGTGCTTTATCAAACTGCCCTATTCTAATCATGGTGTACAGCCAGCTGAAGTTCATAATGACTCCATACAGAAGATCATCTGTTCTTCCACATCTTGTCAAGTGATGAATAAGCTCTGTCATTTTTCTGTGATTGATAAAAAAGATATCAGGCTCTAATGGATTACACTGAAAGACCCATGGCTGATCAGGTGCCTGCCTGTCAAAAGCAGTCTGATCCATGCAGTGCTTTTCATCCTCATTCAGGCCTCTACTGTCATGGTCAGGACAACCATTCAGATATTGGTCATTGCTGTAAAAAGGTTTTCTTCGTCCACCTGACCAAACACCAAGGAAATACTCTGCCATGACTGTGTGCATTTCATGTAAATCTTCTTCATTATGCAGGTACAATTTCTGGGCAATTAGTTGCAAGTGCCTATTTGCCCAAAGAAGCAGCGTTACATTTTTCACCTGTCGCTCTATCAAGTACCCCTGTAAGCCCTCCTTAAGCCTTGCAATGTATATATATGGAATTCTCAGTGGGTTACTTTCTCTGACACTCTCACTCAGTTCATACATAACACTGTTGTCAAGGGCTAAAATATCTTCCAGTTCCATTTCACTCAGGCCAGATTTGGACATAGTGATGTAGCCAAGTGCTCTTGACAATAGTCTTGATCCACACTTGTTTTCCAGTGACCAAAACAACTGCTCTATGCTTTCATGGACAGTGACACAGAGGGATGACTCATCCACATCTTTGTGAGATCTCCAGTTCCTGACCTCTCTGAAGGTTAAGTTCACAAACATAGGCAGCGTGCACTTGGAGAATGCTTCATTGACATAGATTTGTTGCCCTGATGTTACTTTTCTTTTAACTCGCAGCAGCTGATGTTTCAGTACTTGGCTACACATCTTTCTGTCCCTTGCAGTCAATTCAATGTAGTTGTCTTCTTCATGAATAAGGCACCTCAGTTTTTGCAGGATCCCATGCTTGTTTGGCAGTGTTGACAAAATTATCCGTACTGAACGGGGAAGGTGAATGGGAAGCCACCAGAGCTTCCTACCATCATCATTATCTGTTAGCTGTTCTAGGGCATCAAATATTATCACCAGCGGCCTGTGGAATGACGATTCATTCAAGAGATTGATGAACAAGTCCCGAAGGTCATGAATCTTTTTTGGGTAACTTTGTACGAGGCAACGATAGTTGACTGCTAATTGTTCACAGATGCTTTGAAGTATATTCTTCAGATCTGTACTTGTTTCGGTGGATCCCAAAAATCTTATAACTACCACAGGGTCAGAATCTGGTCCCATCTCTTCTTGCAACCAGGAATAGGACTAGAATATAGAGCATATTTTAGTTAATATCTAAATGAAGCACAGTAACAGAGTTTATAAATAGTGATTGCCTATATATAAATAAATATTTTAAAATGTTACTGGCTGAATGGAAATGCTTTCACTGGCAGAGTTCAAGGCTGGTTTAATTTATGTGCACTGAATGAAACTTGTGTCATATGTCATCTTTGTTTAGCACAGGTAATATCCCAAAACACTAAGACCCAGATCTACAAAAAGGCTTACATCTAAGGGGACATGAGTAGAATGTAGTCCATAAATCCCATGGTGCTCTTTGCAAAATTTGTGTCTCACTTCTGAAAGTCAGTAGGTAGATTCTCTTATTAATAAACTTCCTTAGACACTAAGCAATGCCATCCTTGGCCAAAGTAGACCAGCTTGCCACCTAAACTTTTTTGACATTGATTCCCAGCTGAGTATAAATGCACGCCCTGATGGTTTTCGAGGACAAGGATCAGAGTACAGATTGCCCTTTACTAGCAGGTTACCTTAATTCCTGGACCACAGAAGTACGCTCTGACTTGGCGTGCCTGTGACTTTTGGTCTTAAAACACTGCTGCAAGGGGTAAAAAGTATCTCTTGCTGTTTTTTTGGTTAGCACACTCTAAGCAAGTGAGGAATGTGGCTTTAAAACCTCTCAGTCTGTGCGGGCTAACACACTCAGTTCTCTTACTTGCTAAGTCTTTTCACCTCACTTTAAGTTATTACAGAATATTTAAAAAAAAAAGCATAAGCAGAGTCTCTAGGTTAACTTATGTACTCAGATCTGAAATGAGATCTTGAGTTCCAAATCCCAATTTCATATATGCAACTAATGTGAATCTATAGGAAGTCACATTTGGGAAAGAGATGGGGTTTTAAACATTATTGTTCCCTTCTCCATTTCCTCCTGGCTGATACGGCTGTTTCCCACCCCACTGTGCTAAATTCTCTGAGCACCCTGCAGGGAACTCAAAGTTGTGACTCCCAGCTGGAGAATTAGGCTTAGAGATGCCAGCTTGGTCTTTTTCTGCATCTGGTCCTGCCTTGCACAAAGTGTTTCACTCATCTCCCTGTAGTACTCAGCTCAATGACTTAAACAGCGTATGTCAGATAAATGAGTACAGATAGTTTTGCAGGTTATTACAGATAGATTTGCAGCAAGTGTATTTGTAGTAAGTGTATCAGACTAATTCCAGAATAATTTCTGATGAGAACGTAAGATGGCAAGACTTGGAAAGACATGTTGTATTTGTGAATAAGACTAAAACCAGCATATGATGTTTAGACGGTTCCAGATTCATAGGACCTCAGTGGAACAAGAAAACATGTTGTTAATTCAAAAATATATTGATTCGTATTAGGTTTTTAAGAGCTTTGATAAAGTATTGTTGTTCTGGCTAAGCACATGATACAGACACGTTATTATTGAAAGGTAAGTCTTTTTCTGAATATGTGTACAATAATATGCAGAATATACTTTTTATTATTTTTGTTTTATATATTGACGGTTGATATCAGATCTGTTGACAAAAGAAGAATGAGAACTAAGTTGGCCCTTACACACTAATAATCCTAACATCACCGTATTATGTAAAGTTATGTATTTACCTTCTTCGCCACTTCAGCTAATAAAAGAGTCTTCCCTGTGCATGGTCCTCCGTATATGATAAGAGGGTTAATGTGCCCTATTTTGCTTGGTAGAACATACTTGTGAACTATGTTTAATGCCTCACATCTATATTCATAAAAAGTGGAGTACGTTTTACATAGCGATGAGTGTTGAAGAACTTCATCGTACAGCAAGTCTGTCTCGGTGTCAAAATTCTGCTGCACTGTTGCTTGGATTATATCAATCATGTCTTCATAGAACTGTTTACCAAGTCCTTCAATGTAATGGTTCTCCACTTCTTGGGAGTAGCCCAGTTTCATGTCACAGTGAGTGACGGATGTGTACACTCTCAGATTGGATGATGCGACAATGGTAGGAATGAATTCATCCCTGAGCTTGATCAGTTTCTCATGGGCTTCGGGATCTCGTAGAAACTTCCCGGCTGTATGTACCACATCCATGTATTTTCCCATCTCTGGAATTTTAACGAAACGCTCAATGTTGGCAATTTTCCGAATGTAGCAAACACACTTTTTTAGGAAAGCTGGTGTTTGTTTACCCAAGGCAAAATCAAGTTCATCTTCAATAGCTGAGGATGAAAAGAGAACACAGAGTCTCTGTTATCTTTTCTTTATAAACAGTTCAAGAACATCCCCCACACCCAACATGCAGACTCCTAAATGATTGCATCTGTTTTCTGTAAAAAACAGAAAAAGCACAGAAAAACTGCTGGGTGCTTTCGTATGGTTTTTGGTCTCAAGCAAGCACAATGAACATTTTTTTTTCTCTTGAATTATATGAGAAATGCTGACAGAAATATATTTTCATGTTTGTGGAAAGGTTGACAGAAAAGATAATAAATGAATATATAGAAATAGTTAGTCTGAACTTTACCAGAGGAAAGGTATCTCTTTGCTTGGCTATGTTTCATTTTTCCTTTCTCATACAGCAATTTCACAGCAGTCTTAAAAATCTTCTTAATCTCTTCTGATATATCTTGCCATTTGTTCTCATTCATAGAGTTTGAAGAAGATTCCATCTTTTAAAAATATCCATAGTTAAATAGTAGCTGTAATACACACATCTACAACTTCAGAAAGTAAGTGTCTAATATTCAAGGTCATAAATAACATGGTATCAGAGAAACACATACACTAAAAATAAATAGAGTTCAACTTTTTATACTGAAGATAATCATAATGTATTCCACTTTAGAATTAGAAAAGTTACCTACTTTGAGTATTTTATGAATTCCTACCGTAGGCAGCTAATGCAATATTTTTCAAGAATAAGACAAGTAACACATTTATGAAAGAGGGTTTTGAGAACCAAGCCTGAAATAGTGATAATAAAGCAGCAGTAATACCGCTAAAATTATCGCTCCTTTAATGAGAAGTAATAATAATAATTTAAATTTGGATCTCAAAACTGAAAATGAGGTTCCTGGTACCTGTAATTAAGCACCTCATATTAGCTACCATATTTGAAAAATATGGGATTATATCTGACTTTACTTTCGTTCATTCATTACTATAGTAACAGTAATCTCACTGTCATCAGAGAGGGGCTCTAATATAAATTCACTAATCCTTTCAGATGGTATCTCGCAGATGCCATGATGGAGGTTTCTCTAAGGCAGCTGGTAGTCACTGCGGCATTACTTACTGCAGGTGAAGAGTTGAAGGGGTCTCCAGTTTTCCTGGAGGGTGTAATAGGAAAAAGAAAAGCTTGCAGGATAAGCTCCCTAGCAACTCTTTTCTTGACACGTTCAGAGCTGTGTATCTTTTATTACTTTCTGTAAGTTTATGAGATGTAACCCTATGTTAGCTTTAAGTTATGAACATCTTTTTACTTACTCCTGTGTATCAGTAGCTTGAGGAAAGGTACAAAGTTTTAATAACAAAAAAGCCAAGCTTTATTCAAAGGGATACTGTGAGCGTTAGCAAATGCATAATGCAAAGTTACAAAACTTGCTTTCTCCCTTGTGATCAATACTTTAGAATTAGCCACATTATACTTCTTCAACTCATTAAAACTCTTTCTGTGTCTATGTTTTTCACGTTTTCAATGTTTTTTCATGCAACAGAGAAAACATTCTGCTACACGGTAAGTGAATGCAGTATAATGGTTTAATTTCATTTTCTTCTATAATACACTATGGACTCAAAATGAAGTGAATACTCTGTTAAGGATTTCATTTTTTGTACACTGAAATCTGTCCTTAGGTATATAGGATGTGTAGGAGGGTAGAACTGAGCCCTGGGTAGTATACAGCTTTTATTGTCATCAGTTAAAGAGAAATACCTGTTTTAAAAATGATAATTAACAGTGTTCAAAAATCTTCTGTTAGAATACAGTTTAAGTTAAAAGTATGAGATCTGACTCAGGACAGCACTAAGCACTTGTTTGACTGTTAAAGAGCTTTCTTGTATGGGGATAGAATGGAAAACGTGTATTTCCTCTGCAAATCCCATTCACTGAAATCTAGCAAAAGCACAATACCAGGGCAGGAGAACCTGAGTTCTCCCTATTCCAACATCAGGGAAGGGAAGAGAAATCTGTGCAACTGTCCCACTGGCCCCAACAGGTCATGAATGACTACAATCCACTTGCTCTAGCTGTTATCAGAGTGCGCATCAACGCAGGAGTCGTGACCCGTTGTGTTCCTTGGTGTTTCGCAGCTGCTCCCTTCACCACGTATGGGAAAGGAGCATCACAGCACCAGTCGCTCAGGTGTGGACAGGGCTGTAGAGGTGAATTCAGAGACAGCAGCAAGTGCCTGGCCCCCAATTACAGTGCGGACTGCCCGCCACTGTAATTGATAGGGAAGAATTTTGTAAGGAGGTGACTATGACTTACCGTATTCTGGTAGTTCTTCAGCATTTCAGATTTTGGTCTGAGGTAATATGCTGGTGGCACCGCATTCTCATCCCTGCAGTACCACTCTTCTAAAATCCTTGTCTCTAGCTTGGCCTCTACAGCAGCATCCAGGATCATTTCAAATTCTGCTGATTCAACTTCCCCCGGTATTCGGATGTTCCCGTACTTCTCTCCCAATAGGCCCTGTGTATTTGCAGGAAAGTAGGGATTAAATTTTTCTTTTTAGTTATGCAAAAACCCTCCTCAGGATCTGAATTTCATAAAAATCAGTGTGGCAATAGTTTAGTGACTTTGAAATTACTAGGAAGGGAAACAGATACAGTATAAGATGAATTACTCTTGAGGGTACTGTACTGATCTGCATCCTACTATTATGACTTGGTAAAATTTCAGGTAGATGCGTTGTCTTTCTTAATATTAACTGGTAATAAAAATACAAAGGCATTCAAATGAAGAAATTAAAAAATACCCAACATACTTTCTTAGCACAGTATTGACTCATGTATTATTGATTCCCATTAGTCACAGGTTGGCATTACTCTCACATGCAAAAGTGAATGTGGAAATCCTTTTCTCTGGACTCAGGATAAGGATGCATCTCTGGATTCTTTACCTCTTGGCTTTACTCTTAGTTTCCACAGTAATGGAACAGAAGATTTAATGTTCTGTTTGATGAAAATTCACATGATGTTATGTACAGCTCATATTGGTATTATTAAAAATGTGGCTTATACCAGCAATACCAAGGATCAATGCTGCAGAACCACAAGCTGCTTTGCTGTCTCATATTCCCTTGTTGCAAAAATATTCAATGTCTTTGCCTCAGTAGCTGTCCACTGAATGAACACTGGGGTAAGGGAAAACAGTTTTGATCAAATACCAAATAGAAATAGAAATTTTAGTACTTAAATGCACATATTTGGCATACAAGCAAAGGTTTGTGGAAGTCAGTTTTTAAACTGTGGCACAAGAGATTTTTCACCTTCAAAACTGAGGATTAAAATATCGGTTGCAATGCTCTGAATAAATTTTTTTTAATGTGTTTCCATAGTTTGCTGTCCATAAATATTTTATAAAAAAAGGATCAGGAAAAACTTTATAGAAGATAGAGTTGCAGGACGTTCCTGCATTCTTTTGACAATATTTTTTCAAATTTGTGATCATCAGCTTAATTCTGCATTCAAATCTTGGTCCACAGAAGTCAGTCAGAACTTTCACTTCCTTCCTTAAAGTAGGATTTTTTATTTCTTTCCTAATTTAAATGTATTCAGTAAAGATTTTGAGTTAATGAGAAGGAGTACTTAATGTGGAGAGGAACCAACAGTATCAGCATCTTGATTTGAATCAGAAAGATCTCTTAGTAAAGTAATGCTAATGCAAATACAGTAAAATACAGTACCGTAAAAATGTAAATGACCTTGTTTGTAAATAACAAAAATTTAAATATTCATTATTTTTAAAGCACTCATCGTAATGAGAAGCTGTTTTAAACTTTTCCAGCTGTGACTAAACCCTGAAAATCAGTAACTGATGATGATGAAGGCTGCTTCACTGATTATAAAAGCGTGAAGCTGCAGACCCCTTTTCTGAATCCAGTTGTGTTGGCAGAAGGTACTCAAGCGGCTCATCATGCTAGATGCTGTAGCCTCAGAGCAGAGACGTCAGAGCAGTGCACGTGAACACTTCCTAACCTCTTTCAGGCAAAACCACCTCAGTTAGCTCAGACCACAGTTCACATTGTGTAAGCTAACCTGACTGATTTTTGCCTGGGGCAGATTTAGGAAGAGCTCACTGAACTACAGTGCTAGCTCTGACAGTGAGCAGTTGGCATCCTCCAACAGAGGAGTAGTGACAAAGAGCTGGTGGACAGGAACAAGTCAGTATCTGTCCACTGCTTAGGAGAAATGAAGGAAGGTAGGAATTGTGATAGTTCATATAGTCAAGGTTTCAGTCTTTGACAAGTCCCAGCACCCAAGTCCTTCAAGAAGCTGTTCCAATAGTGAGGCATTAGGGCAAAGATGGGTTTGCCTGGCTGCCCATTTGTATCCCACAGTAGCTTCATTCAGGGTGCACATCAAGGAGTCAGGAGAAAGGAACAAATATGTTTAGTAACTAGAATTAAATAATGATCATTTTAATGAAATGATCCAGTATTTTTATTTTGTGAATTTATTTTTTCTATGTGATCATTCTAGCTAGTAGCTGCCCTCATAGAGAGAGCTACATTGCTTCACACAATGAGATAACCGGGAAAAATGTCTAAGTTTTTACTGTTCTGATCTATTCATAGAGCCCTATAACTTTGGAATTCTAAAGCTGCAGAGGTTAAACAAAATATAATATTATTTTCCTTCTTTATTCAAGTGAGGTTAATAACTCGTCATGCTGAATTGCAAGCCTTTGCACAGATTGATGTAGAAATCTCATAAATTTCTCTCAGAGGAGCTTTGCCATGCAAATTTTGCAATTACCTTGTACAACAATTATTACTTGAAATTCATTAGGCTACACTTTTTCTGAATTTAAGTCCAGTGGATTCAATAGACAGTTGCCCAAGCAAAGATCAATAGCTGGGCCTTTCATTAACAATACTAAAATGTCAACATTAAAATGTCTGGTTTTAATGTACTGCATTTAATCAACTAAATTTGTTTTGGAATTATTCTGTGTACTTTTCTGCTTCTCAGGTACAGTTTGTGCTGTTCTCTTTCCACTGTACTATAGGTAAATAACAAAAGGCAGTACTTTAAAATGAAAAGACAGATGTTTTTTTCTTGTATCTTATCTGTCATTGCAACAGACATTATGTAAATAGTCCTGTATTAGGGGTCATCCTCCTGGCTACTAGAGCAAAACACAATAAAAAGGAACTCTGACATGATCAGAATACTAGAATCACTATGGATGACTGTTATCACAAGCTTTTAAATAAACTTGAGACCTATGCAAACACTATTTGAAAACCTTCACATTTTTTTAAATCAAATGTTAAACAGTAGAGGACATACATTTATCATGGTGTACCTTGGTGCTATAGATGGCATTGCTAATATTTTGGTAGAAGTCTAGCATTAGTTGAGGGAAGAATAGACATAGGAGAGGAATCACACAGACAAGAGAGTGTCCTCCATTTGGGACGATGGCAGTGAGCATTCATAAAGCTTAATAAACAACAAAATAAACCTTGTATCATTTTGCTTTGAGGTATTTCTCCTCTTCTTGTTTGGTTGTGGTTTATGGAAAAGTTTTAAGGTTAATCTTAAAAGATGACACACGCATAGTGCTAGGAAGAAAAGGAATGAGGAAGTGTGGAGGAAAGAGAAGTCTGAGTGAATATATGTTGCACTGCAAGGTGAAAACGGAGTCTAGCTTGTTATCGTTAATGTCTAGTGTTTAGGAGAGCCTGAAGCTAACAGCTGTACCAAGAAAGGAACACATCAGTTGAACATCATGTAAGGATCTAAATGTGCTAAACCATTTAATTTTAGAACTTAAAAAGTGGACCATGGCAAAAAGGAAGCTGCAAGAGGCCATGCCAGCACCCCACTGCCACAAATTTTTTCCCTCAGAACGGCTCAGGGAACAGCAGGCAGCACGGTGGCAACCAGTCTTCTGAAACTGTGCCCACTGTGCACCAGAAAACTGTTGTAGGGATTGTGGTAGAAGTCCTTCATATAAGCTGCATGAGTTGGCCAGGCTCAGACCACACCTCTGAAACTTGGCTGTGTTTAACTCAGGAATACTGCTTCATGTGGCTGGTGTGAGCAAGGACTCCATGTTTTAGCCAAAACTTAGGCATTTCTGCAATTAAAGCAAAGTTAAGGAGCAGCTGAACAGAGATTCTGAGGACATCTGTGGCACCTACTTGATGAGTATGTGCATTAGAAAGGCAATTAAAATGAGTTGTATTGATGTTCTAATACAGTAGAATTGACAAGTAAACAACAAGAAATAGAAATAGAAATAGGAACAGGATGGGGAATAGAAAGAACAGCACTGGAATGAAGAAGTGAATTGATTACACAAGTAGAACCAGCAAATCGTAAATACTGTGCTGAGCAGGTCTATCATTTAGAGCAGGGCAGTCCCAGGAACTTTACTGCAGCTGTGTTCCTCTTAGTGCCCCAACAGAAGTTAGCTGAGGTTCTGGTATTAGTACCTGACTCTGTGTAGCCATTTGAAAAATACTGCGGTAAAAAATTTGATGTGGTAGAAAACTCTTCATGGAGTCATTCCTGTACTTTCCGGTAACTCCAGACTAGCCTCAATCTACAGCCCAGTGTCACTGGCCATTTAACTGAGGTATTGAAACAACTTCTTTTCATTTTTCTGGAGAGGTCAAAAGTAACTGATAACTGTTTTTCTAAAGGACTGCGATATCACACCCCAATGCTGGAAGTAGGAGGCATGCTGAGTAAATGCAGCTCTTCTCTACTGAGAGACTGATGCTCGAATGCTGGGTTACGTCACATAAACCCACCAGGTTCCTGGGCAACAGTTCTTCACCTAAACACTTCCTCCAGATGCACTGCATGTTTTCCATTAACAGTGGTCACTAGTAAAGAAAAGGAAAAAAAGACTAAGGACTATAAAAAGACTATATGTGTTTGCCGGAATCTTAATAAACTATTTGTTTGTAAGGCTACATGACAGCCTTAGGATGGGCCATTTGCATCACAGGCCGTGAAAACTGCATCTTCCCATGTTCAGACACAGAGGTGAGGCTTGGAAGTATCTCCTTCTAGCAGGTATCAAGGAATAGCCACCTCCCCTCCACTCTTTTGGTGTTGTTATGGTTAAATTTATATCTGGCTGTGTAAGTGTACTCTATCAGGGTACCACAAAACCACTCAAACCTTTAGAGGCCTAAATGAGAAGCTCTGAATTGCACTTTTCCTCCAGGGGCTTCAGTGTCTGAATTGCATCCATGCCAGACGCTTGCAGCAGCCTCTAGAAATATCTGCCCCCCTCTCCATATTCCCTATACATTCAAGTAAATGCAAATTTCTTCATAGAAAAATGAAGAAAAATGAAGCAACAGAATTGAAAGAAAATATAATTCCTCACAATCTTCATGTTGTTTCATACTAAGTCTGCAAATAAGAATACTGTTATTTCAGACTTTTATGAAAAATATCACAGTACTCTACAATAGTAACCTAAAACTTCAATTTGTGATAACAACATTGCAGCATTTTGATGATTACTATAGGAAATTATTTTTAAAGGGAACAGTAATGTTTACACTATGTTCAGTATCAAGAGACAGTTTTATAGGCAGACTCATGAATCAAAATCTCCCACCTGATGAGTCATTTTCCTTTATAGTAAAACAACAAATTAAAGATTCATTAGATTGAAGGTGATTGAACTGTTTAAAGCTACCAGGCTGGCAAACATGTATAAAACCCTCAGCAACCATTTGTATCTAACGAAACTTTATAGAATTAACACAGAGCAACCTCAGCAGTAGTCTTGTTAGCTTTGTTGAGCCTGAGGCTGAAGTTACTATTAAATGAAGGTTAAAAAATTACTGTTTAGATCCAGATGGGATATATTTTTCCCTCTGATCTTCTTGGTGTGGAAAGATATTAAAATTATAGGCACAGTCACAACAATGACCAAAAGGAAGAAACTAACCAGATTTGGATTTGATCTTGATATGATGGATTCATAGTGCATCTCATGTAATTAGTTCAGACATCATCACTAAAATGTTCATGAACCCTAATACCATACCTTTTATTAATACAGAACAAGTTGAAACTTTAGATATATTTAATTCCAACTAAAATATTTAGTGGTAATTTTAATAAAAAGAAGCTGTCAAATGACAGCAAGTTATATTCATTACTGATTGGTTTCATTAATCTTTTTTTTTTTTTTAAATGATATGTTAACATCTGCAAACCAAGTCATTTGAAAAGTCATATTTGTAATGTTTTGTGAAGTGATTTCAGGTGCTTGTCAACTTAAGAGCAACAATTTTTTTGCTGTTTTGCCAACATAGAAAGCTTCAAATTCATTGAAAATACAGTTTTGTAGCTGCTGAATGATCTGATCCAATGATCTTTTCCTGGGCTTCATGGGATCAGTCCTACCACTTCTACTTCTTGGTCTTTGTGAAGTTCCACATGTGACACTGAAGCGCATACATAGGTCCTCTCTGCCTCTTCTCAGAGCAGTCCTGGATTGCCAACTTTTTGAAGAATAAGCATTCAAGAAATCTTTGAAGGAATTAAATCTAACCACAATTAATTTTTTAACTTAAGATACCTCTTTGTGTCCAGATCTAAGTACCTCTTAAACAATTTGTTTTTGCAAGATCCATGAGGGATTAGGAAGTATTATTGTCCCCATTCGACACAGGAAGTAGGTGCAGGGAATTAAGTGTGGGCAGGGATTCAGAGCTGTGAGAGGTATGCAGTGGATAGCTATAACTGGGTAGTGGAAGTTGTTCCTAATTCTCAGCCCTGTTCTTCTTACAGAAACTACTAAAAGAGGAAAGCCTTGCCCACTCATGAATTAGGTCTTGAGTGACTCACATTTTGGCCTGCTAAATTAATGTAAGCTTAAATTGAGATCACTTATTCAAAGTAGAACAGCTCCATTAGGAGAAAGAGAGTATCTCACATTATTGAAGATGCAGTGAATGCTTCACGCTCTGGAGTGAAATTTGCCTTCGGGCACCCAACATCAGCATTCAGGTGCCACTGAGATGCACCAAGTGGTTCTTCAGCAGCTGCTTGATTTGTAGGGACTTAAGTGCTGTTAAAATGCCTTGGGATGTTAAGTTGTTCATCCGTTGTCAAGGGCTGGGAAATGCTGCTCCCACTGATATCCTGGAGATGTTGCGCAATGGCTCATCAGGAGGCCTTGGGCAGAAAACCGGTGAGGAGCAGGCTATAGCTAGTGGGTCATAATCTAAAGCAAGGCAGGTAATGAGGGAGCTCACCCGTGGAGCAAGAGGCCTGTTTCAAAATCTCTCCTGAATGGGAAGAAGTACAAGTCTGTGGTCACCAGGTACGTACCCTACTCATCAGGCTTCTGGGCATCAATGATGGGGTAACAGTAGTGTGTCAAAGCTCCTGCTAGCGCAACTCCTCTCTGTATATGAAATCGCATAGCTTTGTATAAGTAATTGAATATTAACTGCAGCAGGAACATGATCCTTATCTTTCCACAATTTGCATGAGTGCCCTAATCAAGGGCTACAAAGTCAGTCCTCTGGATCCCCATCTCTCCTATGGTCACTTGCTCTTCACTGTCTTCTGTGAATCCTGGGGTTAGAGATCTAACTCCATGGTTCCTCAGCCTGTGCTTCTAGGCTTCCTTCCTCTTGTAGTTAAATCTTTCTTATGAAATAAAAACTTTTTTCCTCTTTAAAGCCATACATTTCAGTCAAATAGCCATTTTACTCATAGAAATGTGGTTTTGGACTACTGCTTACTGTGATGTTAATATAGGTATTAGCTGATAAAAAGTATGTTACTCAGTAATAGATCAGATTGCTATAGACAAAAAAGACACATAAAGCAAAATACAAGTGAAAGATTGACATATCTATTTAACATCAGTTTTAAAAGACCTCAAATTTCTTATAAATGTTTTGCCTAAAAGGTGTACGTATTATAATCAGATGCTAATACCCATCAGTTTCTTTCAATTGATATATGCGTATGTTTGAATTGAAGTCAGAATCACTTCAGCATAAGTACAAGAAATGCTCCACTGTTTTCAAACCTTACTTTTTATATGTATACTGGCTACATTCTATGTCCTGTCTTTCATATTGAATTGGGATGTGCTAACACAGTGCTTTTGCATGTGCAAACCTGCCTAGGTGGCACTTCAAGTCAGGGAAGGCACGCGGAATTTGTAACATGTAAGTGTATTTACCCTCCTGGTCTGCAGAAATGTGAGCTTAACTGACATAACCAAATCTGGAACAAATGGTCAGGATACCAATTTTTAAGGGCCTTTTATTTAACATGCCATTCAAAGAAATTTAGTACAACTATAGGTCTTTTTGGTTTGTTGCCAGTAGATTGTAACTCTATTGTAACAGTATCCTATAGAAATTACTTATGCGATATAAGATGTCCAGGCACAGACAGAGACGATTTGGGGAACAAAAAAACCCAACAAAATAACAGGATTAGCTGGAACCTTGTTTCTGAGAAATAAATGATTTGAATTGAAACTGAGGATTTACTACCAGAAACAAACAGAAAATAATGTCCTTTTTTTTTTTTATTATTTCTTAAGGCAACAATAGCCAATTCTTCTCAAACTCAAAGCGAAAATGCTAATGGCTAAACAACAGTGAATCATCTGAACTGAAACTAGAAAAGTATATTTACTTGAATTTGTTTTCAACGCACTAATGATTTCAGTAAGAAGAAAAATAAATATATGAATTAATTGAAAATCTCAATGGAGTATACATGTTAACTGCTTGTTAGGGTAAACTCCAAGCCATTAAACTGAACTGAAGTGAACAGCTGAAACCAAGAGGGAGAAAGCTGTAGTAAGGCACTTCATCTAAACCAAGTTTTAGGAAGCTGGAGTTCCAGAGTAGCTGGTGCCCGACAGATGGCTTGAAAATAGCTGCTTCTACTCCCTTTTTTTCCCTTCTAGCTGCAATGCGGTACAGTGTGAGGGCCTCCTATACATGCACAGAGAGAATATTCTTCAATTAAATACATTTGACTGCTTTTCTTGCCTCTTCATGGTAGTGATCAAAGGACAAAAGTTATGTTGCATTAAGTCTCCCCAAAATTCTTCCATTAGAAATCAAAAATATGAAAAAAAGGCCAAAAAAGTTGTAACTTGCGATTTCTAGGATGTACAGGACAAAGTGCCTTCAGAACAGCATTTTTCTTCTACTGCCAACAGTTGTAAGGCACTGCAATGTAGCAGACAGAACATCAGAGCTGGTGCAGAACTCTTAAATCTTTCCACTTTTGCTTCATCTCAGTATGGAAACTGGTAACTTCCTGATGCTTTTGCCACTGCCTCAGATTGCCTATCATCTATAAAATTAGGCTAATGATAGCTTGCAAAATAAGCATTTCTATTTTGTGTTGATATGCAAAGGATCTTGCGTATTTATATATCAGCAGGGATAGGATTGTTGCTTTATGTTGTTTGTCCTGTTTAGCTTTTGAGGGAAAAATGATACCATAGAGCAGTATCAAACATTTTTATTTGATTTTTCTCCATACCTAGGTGATAATAATAGTGTCCATACCTCAATCCTTTGGTTGGACCTTATGGGTAAATAGATTTAGTTTTAGAACTTCAGCTGACTGTACAAAACATAAAATAAGAAATACAACTTTTAACTGAAATTATTGAAGTGAGTAGAAAGCTGAAGGCATAATAAAGACACTTCTGTGCTGAGAAATAGATTTTTTTTTTTTTCCACCTGCCTGGATATGCATTTATGTTCCTTGGCTTGAGAAATGTTGCTGTGCATTGTTTCACAGAGCCATGCCCTAATTTCTCTCTCCCTTTTTTCCCTGGAGGCGCTCCAGAAGTACAATGGGGGGCTATAGGTATTTCAGAAACTTGAGATGGGTATTGGTTTCAGTTCCATGAAAAACAAAAAAGGGCTGTTGAACTACCTTGTAAGAAAACTGAGTGGAATTGGGACTGGAAGGATGATGTGCAAGTGCTGAAGACTTTTGCTGTCAGTAATGTTCCTGACATAAGCTCTAAGAAGAAAATGATGATGGAGTTACTTGACGCTTAACCTGTCTTTCAGAAAAGTAAAGAGAGCAGCTGAATCCAGCTGTAAATGAAACAATTCCCTCAACTCTGAACTTCACCCACAGTGCAGTATTTTTAAATCTCAAAGCTTTTCCCTAGTGGTAGGGAGATATGAAACAATGATGAGTAATTTCTTAGGACATAGTGGATAGGAGCTAGCAGTCCATCATGCAGAGTGAATGTGCTTCCTCAGAAGAAATTCATGACCTACTTCCCTGATACACTTTACTTCATCAGAACTCTCCTTTCTCCTGGCTGTGAAAGTATCAATGGCCTTCTTCCTCCACTCTCTTTCTCCTGTCTTCTACATGATCACGAAGCAGCAGTTTAGTTCATTTTGTTGCCTTTTCCTTCACTGTTTGTCATTGCTGGGTCTTTGATCTCCCTGAGCGTGGGTGCAGATGAGAAAATCAGTCAAAAAGAATAAAATTATGAAAGAGGTCTGTGAATAAAGGTAGGGTAGAGGAAGGACTGGAGAAGATTTTGCCTACCTGTGGCTATAGATTTGAGCTGCTCACTCACTCTGACACCAAACAAATGTATCATTCCCACTTTGCTCTTTTTTTGAAATTGTGTGGGACATTTCCTGACAGGCATGTACATTTTTCCTCTTACATAAAGCTCAGGACCTTGCAGGTAACTCCTACTGCAGTCCAGATTCCTGTCAACAGTGGAGCTGGGTAGAAAACCAAACTACAAGGGCTAGGTTTAATAAAAGACACTAGCACTCAGCCCAGACTGGAGTCAATAACCTTGTCTGTGGAAATCACTACCCTTCCTACAGGGAGTGGGAAATGTACCTTGCCTGGAAACAGCAAGGAGATCAATCTTGTCTTTTAGAGGAGGGCATGGTGGTGTAACTTCCCCTGCTTTGTAAAATAATCACAACACTCAGCCAAGCAGGGAGGAACTGTGAAAAGGTTTGAAATCCTGTCTTGCATCTCATAGGTGAAGGCTGGCTAATGGAGAAAAGCTTCTCCTACTGTTGCTGTTTAATGTGCCTTACTGAGCATCCAGGGATACAGGCATCATGGAGCCAGAAAGGACGAAGATATACTCTGAGCCTACCAGTGTAGTCAGCTGGGAGGACAGGGCACTGGCTTCTGGACACCAACACCAGGAGCTAAAAACTAGGACTCTTCTGCATCCTTACTGCCCTGTTTGGTATCCTTCATATGTAAGAAAGGATGCTGCCTCATGTTGCACCCTCTAAAAAGAAGGGGCCATGTCTTTGTTTTCTGGGAAATATGATCTTGCTAGTGTTTATCAGAAGGGCTGCTTAGTTTCTAAATTCCTATTTTGGGATCGTTTTTAAGTGATAAATGATGAGCCAAAGATCTTGGATTAAGGTAATGTTGAGCATGGCAAGAAGAGATGAATTAGGCACCTAAGGGATTAACAGAGAGGCATCTAGTCTGTAGTCACCGACAAAGTTGCAGCAACTGAGGAGGGGTTTTTAGGACTGCAAAACCTATCCAAATCCTACTGTAAACACATATACACACTCTTTATTGGAAACAGACCTATATATTTATGCTTTTCTGTAACATAATTAAGCTGTGTTTCTCAGTAACATATATAGCCACTATGAAGCTATTAGAAAGTGTTAATTAATGAGCATTATCAGAGGCAGAGATCACTGATGGTATAAAAAAGTTTTTAACACCCCTCCTGACTTTAGGAAAATTGAAGCTAGTTGTAACATGATATGAGATTTCACTGCAAATTTCTTTTTGCTGTTTTTTTCCCTCTTCTTACTAGAGCTAAACAGATTGGTATTCATTGAGTCTAAAATGAAAACCTAATTTTGTAATTAAATGTCAAGAAAATTATTTCACAACTTGCACAGAATAATACAGTCCCCATGAGCCTGATATGACCCATGACTGTGTAGTGTGTAGGGAAAAAATCACCATTAATAAAGATGTTTTGCAGGGATATACAAAAAATGAAGGCCCAAAGGCAAATTTTTAGTATAAGGGACACTAGCTCTAGCAGATTATAATGCCACCTCTCTACAGCACCCAGAATTTAGTGTTTATCACAGTATGAAAAACAAGTAGCATAATGTAACATCAAATCTGCTTTTCAGGTACACATGGAATGCCTATATTATTTATTTTGACTAGTTCCTGGATTTTGACGACTTTTATTTGATTTCTGTATCCCTATGTGCCAATTGTAACGAAACATTCTTTTCTCTAAGCCAGCTGGCATAGGTTTCAGGGCTTGTATTTGGGACAGTTGGTGGCTGATACCCTCTGAACAGATACGTTATCAATCTAGTCCTTCAAAGATGAAAAGAAATTATTAGGTAATTCCTTGCACAAGAAGACACACATATAGAAAGAGTATAATTTTCCTTCCCCAACAATGCCAGCAGTATGATGGCCCAGTAAACTTAAGACTGATGTGGAACTATCAGTCCCTTCTGTATGTTCTTAAATTATTTGCATGTGTTCCCTACTTTTCACATGCTTGGAGGGGAAGAACTGTTTTTTCTGGTTTATTAAAATATTATAAATTTGTAGGAGGCTAGAAAGGACAGTAGCATAGTTTCAGGATGAAAGGCACTAATTCCTATGAAAGGAACTAACAATCTAAACTAATAACAGTTAAGGAGAGAAAGAAAAATGTGGAAGGGATCTTCAAAAAAGCTGAACTGAAGGAAAAAGACTAAAGCAAGCAGTGTGATAATAGAGATTAAAGCTTTCCTTGGCTTCTTAAACCACACCTCTTACACACTTGACAAAGATTGCGGCTGATGAAGAATAGCATTACTTAAAGTATTCAGAGTGTCAACAATCTTTACAGTTAATTCACATCACCAAATATTACAATGAGAATGCTAACCCTAATAGTTTAATTTATATTAAATATAAATCCATCTTTTCATAAAGTCACCTTCAGAACTGCCACATTTCAAAAACTATTGTTCTTCAATACTACCCAAAATTAGTTTCCCATTTATAATATAGATGAAAAAAATCACCTTTATAAATCCTCTTAGCTTTCATTTACCATACTTCAAGAATGGAATAGGTTAAAATAAAACCTTACCTATAGTAGCTTTCTATTGGGATATCTTCATGCCTTTTCTAACACTAATTTTTAACTAAAAGGTAATCAGACCTAAAATTAATGCTAAGTGTACAAGCACTAAATACTAAATACTGCCTGCAGGTAATAGTCATTAACTAAATGTTTAAAAATTCTGTAGCAAATCCCCATGGGAAATGAATGAAATATAGCAACGAACATCAGGTCATGACACTTCTCGCAATAAAAACACTATCTTGCCTGTGTCATGCAATTGCATGACCGAGAGGCAGAGTATATGCTCTGCAAAAGTACGTGGCCAGGCGATGTGCTGTTTTTCCAGCCATGAATAGCACTTCTCTTCTAAATTCTTTTTGAACAGTTTTAAGCATTAAAGTAATTTCTATACTATGCAAAATAGTTAACAAGAAAAGAACATGTAGTTCACTTGTAATAATTGCAGTCTCCAAGGCATTCTAAGCAAGTATTCTCCGCTTCATTTTTTCAAGGTGGAATGGAATAAAAAGTTACTCTGTGAGGTTTTCCAGTTATGAAAGAAAGAAGCATATGATAATTAGCTGCTACATGGCATGCTAACAGAACAGTAACTACAAAAAAAGCACCTTGCACTGAAAGCAAATATTTTAAGAGAAAAGAGGCAATACCTTATGGATGCATACCAGTATCACTATGAAGAACACTGATACTGTCTCTTATTTTACTTCTGTAAATTAGTATCTTTCATTGAAGAAAAAAGGATCCTGTGAAATTATACACTCTGATTATCTTAAAAAAACAGACCCAGCTACTGCTAGCTGGATTTAACAATAATCAGACTGAAAAGTGAACTAGTTACTTTGTGGGTAGGTGTTTGTTTCTGTTATTGGAGAACCAAAGGATCCCTGAAGTGAATCTCTGTATTTGAGAAAAGGGAAGGTATATACTCTGGGTGCAAGCAATAGCATTAAGAGTTCTCTTTGAACTTACCAACTGCCTGCTAAATACTATAAAGTATGCTCTTTCTTTACACAGAAATAGAATTGCAAGGTTTAGGATCCCCGCCCGCTCCCCACTCCGCCTTCTGCAGAATAGCCAGTGTTGGCTTTCTGATCTACAGTTTCATTTGTAGAACAGACCATTACATCTAGCTGATTATAATGCTTCCTCAGAAGATGGTTTGGCAAAGCTCTTAAGGTCAAGAGAAAATAAATCTCATAAATCTCATGCAGTCTATTTCTTCCTCTACACATTATACATAGAACGATGGAAATCTGAGTTCATGCTAATCTTGTTCTCACTAATACGGTCATTTATATTAAATATAATACTTAACCTTTCTGGAAGGCAGCACCAAAAATTCTATTTATGTCAAGAAAAAGAAATAGAGTGACTTAGCAGAAAATATGTACAGTCTTCTGACTCTAGGCTGAAAATGCAAGCTATTTTAAGACTACATCAAAACCCATGCAGTTTCTATGTTCCATGGAAAAGCTGCCTGATGAATCTTGTAGCTATTTTCAATGGGATATGTTTAAAAAATGGGTAAGCATTTTTAGACCCTAGATTTTAGATTTAGAGAATCAGAGATGGTTCACAAGAAAATACATTCCCAGCCCTAAAGCAGATCAAGAAACTCGCTCACAATAGCTTAATCATATAATATCACCCCATGCTTGATTCTACTCTGTGTGTATGTGCATTGTTCAGAGACGAGCAACATGGAAAGGGATATACGCCCTTTGCCTGTTACTCTGGAAGCTGTGAAAGAAGACCAAGGCTTGCTGAGGGGAAAGTTGCCTATTATGTCTTTAAAATATAATCACTTTTTCTATTTTGAAAAATTTAAAAAAATATACAAAGCTCTACTATGACATTCACAGAAAAATCCTTCCTGTTGGCCAAGTCCATCTAAAACAGGATTAGTGTCCGCAGACATATACTTCACTTCAGACTAATGCCAACAAGTGCTATGGAGCCATTCCTGATATGCTGTATGACCCCAAACCCACTTACGTTAGAAGGAGTTGTTTGGATGGGTTTTGAATCAAATGCGGAGTGAGAAGAAAATTCGTAATTCGATATTTGTTTCTTGGGATATACTTTATTGGGAGAGGTGGGCTGTTATGCCACGTCTGGTTCCACCTATTTCTCCTCATTCACTTAAAAACTATATATAGAGCTGCTTCCTTGAGGAAAATGAAATTCTGAAATGTACCAAGCATGTGTAACTTCTGCTGAATTTCCAAAGAGCACTGGGTGCTTAGCATTCCCCCTAAACTGGCTGTTTTACTATAGACACATTTGACTGACTTTAGGCTCCCTAACTTAAAATGTGTGGCATTTTTCCCAGGAGAGCAAAAGCAAAATGTAACTCGGGTATTCCAGAACCTGTATATATTCACATTAGGAATAAACCCTAAAGTAACATCAGAACTGAAATGGGAGTTGAGGAGATTCAGCAGAGCTGGAATAATATAATTTGGAATTTTCTCTGAGCTGGAATGTGCTCAGAATTAATTATCAACCATTTGTACTAAGCAAAGAGAACCAAGTAGCAGTGTACTTCGTGGAATGATTAAAGCATGCATTGTACTGTAGGAACAAAAAGATCCAGAGATGCAAAAAACATTTCACTTCCCAATTTACCATATTTCGTCTTCAATTTCAGGGTGATTTAAGGACATGCCAAATACTGTAAATTGCTAATATTCTTTTAAAATCCTACTGGAATCCCAATTTTATAATGCTAGGTCTTTTTTCATAGTTCATTAATGCTGAAATTAACAACAAGCTGTCAATAATTTGAGAGGGATAACGTAAATTACAATATCTGTTCAGAGTAGGTAGAAAATGTTTTTACTCTTCTTTGGACTAGATGATTTGAATGATGGGTGGGGAGAATCTCTTAGGTTTGTACAAACCCAAACATATTTAATTGAGCAAACCGTTACAGGCGACAAACTAACATTTCATTTCCATTTCTCCCTTTCATTTTACAATTTTTCAGGACATAGTCATGCAAGAACAGCAGTTCAGGCAGAGACTGTGTGGTGCCGCACAGATGGAAGAGAGCACCCACGTGTTATAACTTGCAGGGTGTGTTTGAAAAGAAGTGCAGAGAAGCCTGCCAGTTCTCTCATCTGTACTAAGGCGTAATCAACAGCAGGTTAGTACTGGAGTATTAGTTAGGGAACCCCGATAAAAGGGCAGTAAACTTATTCTGCAAATAATCACTATAGGCTAACGACACCCTAAATAGCTCAAGGCCTTAATTGATATCATCACTGTACTTGGGTTCCTAAATTAGCAGTCTAACTCCCTAGTGTCTCCATGCTGTTAATGGAGAAACAGTCATCCAGAAGATGACTCAGATATTACTGGAGGTACCTATATCTTTCTCTTAGTTGTTAAAGGTGTCGAGACTAGATCCGTAATAGATGAATCCTGTTCATGATCAGTACTAGTCGTGGGATGACAATATAACCTTTATTGTCACTCTACCATCCTGTCTGTATTGCCATCTCTTATGAATTTACTAGGAAACAAAACCCAACAAAATGTAAAGGTTCCAGTGATGCACTGAATATATTTAGTCTTTGGTATCGTTATGCAATGCAGAGTTTAAGCAGTTCACAATTTAATTTGCATTTCAATCTCCCCATGTAGATTCCAGAGACAACCAATATGATTTCTGCATAAAATTTGTACGGAAAGTATTTTTCCCACAGAAATAGTACTTCTCCCCTCATAAATAAATCTTGATGAATTATTCTGTAGATCAAAAATAGCATGGTATGTATTTAACCTACAGTAAAGGCTACGAGTTTTTAAACCATCATGTATAATAGGCACTGATTTTACACAGCAAAAAACCAACCAAACAAAAAACCCAACCTAATAAAAAACAAACAACTCCCCTCTCCCTTAATTGGATCAAATGTTGATAGAGCTCAGGCAGTAGGTAAGAGCGGGGACTGTACATTCGCAAAGACAGTGTCACAGGAAATGAGTTACCCATTTTTTTCAGAACTGCTTCCTCCTTTGTGATTATGAATATGTGTTCATTTGGATTTTATTGTTTCGTGTCTGAAGAAAAGCTTAGGACTTCCAACTTACGCACTGCTCTAATTTAAGAACTGAATTTCATTTTCTCTCCATCTGATATCACAATGCAGGCACGAAGTGCCATAAAGAAACACTTTCTAAAATCAATCTGTATCTGCTAGTTAATTCTGAATAGTCCGATTTAATCCCAGATCTGTGTCTGAATTAAAAAAGCGGTAATTGAAAAGTAAAAAAAATACCCAGCTCAATGGAAGTGGCACATTTTATAGAACTTTCTCAAGAAATGGGAAGTTGCCCAAAGCCTGCAGTGCCAAAGTCAGTTTTTAATTATGTTACTATAAATTAAAACTGATTATGCTTGTTGGAGTAGAATCATCTTCAATTTGTGTTGTAAATGAAATAAACCCCATCCCACTAAGGTACAACAGAGCAAAAACCAAATGTGCATAAAGAGATTTCTGTAGTTTTGCCAGTCTAGTCATTGGGAGAGCTATTACTCTGGCCCGTACTTGGAAAACCTGGAATAAATATTGAAGTCATTGGCTCACTGCAACCTCTTTGCTAACTGTTTTGTTCTGTTTAAAATTTCTGATTTGGCTTGATTTCTTTCCTTAGTAACAATTATCAGGCAGGCAGTTCTTAACAGCTTCAAAATTCTGAGCTGCTAAAATATGCAGCAATGGTACATGACGAGGTTTCCTTCACTGTCAGAGATTTTAGAACATCCATGTCTAAGGACACTGGGTGTTGCTACAGGAAAAATGCCATGCCTTTCTGTTCCAACTCCATTTTTTCATTAAAGGGAAGATAAAAGGTAGAAAAATAAACCCAGAAAACTAAATTTAGTCACACAAGATGGAAGCTACCCAAACTCTCTAGAGATCTGGACAAGTGTGTGCTTATGAAAAACAGGATCAAACCCAGCCCAGATTCATTACTCCAAGCGCCGGGCTCTTTACAGTCAAGCACTGAAGATGGCCTTTGCTTCCCAAGGCTCTGAAGCTAAATAACAGAGTGAGGCAAGCAGGTGAATGAAACGGAGCTGGCGAGATGGTTCTAACGGTGTGATAAAAGTACAGAACAACATATGCTACA
The DNA here is from genome assembly GCF_000690835.1 of Fulmarus glacialis. Classification (NCBI taxonomy): domain Eukaryota; kingdom Metazoa; phylum Chordata; class Aves; order Procellariiformes; family Procellariidae; genus Fulmarus; species Fulmarus glacialis. The sequence goes on from NW_009232060.1 coordinate 78,230, forward strand.
GCTTGCTCTTTGTCTAATCTTCAGCATGGAGAAAAGTAATCTCCAGCCTTCACACAGGCAGTGTTTTGTATTCCTTCCATCCCCACGGGATTCTGTGGTTTCAGTTCGCTAAATGTTTAAAATTCTTCCCTTAAAAAAAAGAAAAACCAAGGACTCGCAATTTTTTCGGAGAAAAAAAAGGCTAAATATTGGCCTTATTATGACAAGTCTAAGAATTAGAGTTCAATTAGCTACGTTCAGGTATAGAGGAGAAATCTACCTCTTCTAAATTGTTTTCTTAGCAAATATATTATAGAAAAGAAAATTTAGAATAGCAAAGGCATAGTCTTAAAATTGTTTTCCATTGAAGTCTAACATCAAAACACAAGTTAATAAATTGGAATTAAGGCTGTCAAAGGAGAGTGGCAGGTGTCCTTTAATGTCTGAATGACAAGCATTTCCACTACTCTTCCACTTGCAATAAACAAGTGACTATGGAGAGGACAATCAGGAGTAAACAGAAGCAATGTTTTTTTACTTTCAGACCAATCCTTGAAAACTTGTAATAAAGGCATATAATAGCAAAATTCTTGTAATTTAGTAAAACTTACACTAACAATTAGTATAATAACTGACAAAATTAGTTAAGCATGTTAACTTGAAACATTCAGCCTGACGGATAGATACTGAATGAGTCTGTCTTTTGCCCCATATGCTCTGGTACTTCTACAGCACTAGAATGAAACTGGAACTGAATTTATCTAATGTAGGCAGGATATCTATTTTTTTCTCTGCAAGCACTTTGTCTTAAAATAATGTTGGCCGTTTTCTTAAACACAAATGAAGAGTTTTATAGAGGTTAATTTAACTTGAGACTTATCCTAATATCTCTGCAGTCCTACAACTATGCATAGAAAAATAATTGTCATACATCCCCCACTTATTTCTCACAAAGATGGAGCCTCAAGACAGCTGATAAAGAATTAAGTATGTTTTGGAGAATATAAATATTTATCTTCTAGAGAAGTATCCTTGATCATAGCAAATCCTACTCATTGTGTCCATTTTTGTGCTTTCACTGAAGTCTCCCTTGCACATAGTACTTCTCATATACAAAATAAACCCACATTCCTCCCAAATCATCTTGTCTTTTGTTTTGATGCTTTAATAGATGCTGTTAAGTATGCACTATATACCACTGAATAGCCAATCTCATTAGAGAGACTCTCTATCTAGATCTACCCAGAAAGTTAAAGAACAGCCTTACTCTTCACAGATAAAGAGGATATGCTACCCTCTAAGCAGCCGGGAAAAAGGCATTTATCAAAAGTCAAATATTTTTTGTCTATGCACTGAAAACTAATACAGTCAGCATACCATGCACTAAACCGGTCTTTAGATATTTTTCAAGTTAACTATGTTCATCTTAAAACATGGTACAAATCCAGAAGAAAGAGAAAAAAATGCACTACTCTGAATTGTATATTTAATATAAAATCAGTGACAGCAAAATCTATTGTATATGATTCATTGGAAGGGGGAAAAGCATACCTGGCAGGACTTTATATATACAGCCTAATCCCAGTGCCTTTCAGCTATTAGAACCCTACAATCATAAATTCGTACTGCTTCAGCTGTAAAAGCTGTGAGGGATAGCTGAAGACTGTTGAGCTTGATGTAAAATAACTGGCTCATCTACAGAAAAAAGACCTCTCTGACATGAAAATAAATATGTAAAGTTTTATAAACCACTCCTGTAAAAGTGGTTCAGCCTCTCCTTTAGGCCTAATAGGGAAAGCCAGTGAAGATCTATCTTTTTTGCCAGCTTTACTGACTCTTGAAGAATCCTAAAAGCAATGCTTGTTCTGGCAACGGTAAAGAGAAGGCAGAGAGTAGGAAAAACACGAAGACTCAGAGCCTCCTCAGGTTGTCACCGACCTCCAGTCTTTTCACACTAATACCTGGCATCCTAACTTGTCCTGGGTTTACGACACAAAACAGCAAAATGCAGATCAGAGCAGGTAGTTCTTTGCTGCTTCTGTGCTTTTGTAAGTAAGTCCTTCTAGGCCAGCCAATAACGCATGTATGAGAAATGCCAAGAATTAATTAATGGTGGCCTCCTTAAACAAGTTGTGATAGTAGTACAGTCATACCTTGTGGTTTCTAAACCCATCTTGCTATGGGGACTGATCATGAAAGATCCTTCTTTCCTCTCCAGTAATATTGAGTCATCACTGTTAATCTATAGTGCTGTATAGGGAAATATTTGCATGCAGTATAGCAAATGTACAGCGAGGAATATCAAATATTTTAGAAAAAAAAAAGAATACAATTGTTACTGAATCATGCATGTTAGGATAGCTAACATTATATTTTTGTTGTAAAGTAAAACATTATTTTTATACCCACAACAAAACATGGACCTGCAGAACTTTTCAAGCAATCTTCTAACAGCTTCATACGAGTCTTTTGCAGCTCAGGACTGTCCCATTCATCTGCTTCAACTCCCCAGTATAAGTCTATGACCTGGAAAACAGTATGCAACATTGTTACTTTATCATATGCCCTTTCTACCTATCAAATGAAAAATTAGCTTTGTCAACATTTCGTGTACTGCTGAGCATTGCTCTGCAGTGCAGTAAAAGGCAATGAGGTCTATATCCAGTCCTTACACAGACTGGCAGGGTTTCCTTAGTTAAATGACAATTCAAGCCTCTTATTTTCCTTCCCAGACAATCCCTCCTGGGACAGTCCCTCATTTCATATTCATATTTTTTTGCAGAGATTAGCATGACAAGATCTTGATTTGATGTAGTCTTTATTTGCTACTAGATTGCATATAATGGATAGGTAAGAATAATGACAAAAGCATTGATAAAATCCTGGCTCTACGGAAATGAATGCGAGTTTTGCTGTGGATCACAGTCATGGCTTGTGTCTTGTATCCACAGGATATAAACTCATCCTGTGCACATGGCTCAAAAGAAAGAATATGTGCGGTTCTGTAATATCGTACTTCATTAGCTGGTCTTTGTTGCTTTGGAAGCAGAGATTGTATAGATATGCAATGGCAGACAGCTTGCTGTCCAGCCTTTCATCTGTAGCTACAGACTCAGTTTTGTGATGGTAATTAGTTGCAGACAAACTCCTGGAAGAAACCGGAATATGGATGTTAAAATTACTTGAAGAAATCAAGTGATGAAGTGTGATTTCACTACACGTTTTAACTAAAAGGCTGAATTCTTACTGTGGGAAATTGAATTTAAAAGAATAGGGATCATATGTATGCATTTCTTTTGGAATAAAACTTATGGTACATGCTACTGTTCTCTCTTTTAAGCCACTATTGATTGTTAACATCATGTATATAACCTGAACAAAAAAAAGTCCAAATGGATAGTTAAAAAAAAAAATCAAAATTGTATTAATACATGAAAATATTACAATATTGTTTATTGTAATATTATTTGTATTGTGGAAGCACTGTGCAACACTAAGAAACAGAATCACAAAACTAGCTGTTGTCTAAACAGATCATAAAATCAGCCCGAAGACCTAATATAAGAACTAATAATGGGTTGATGTAAAAGTAAAATTCACCAGTTTACAGCTGGTTAATCTCCTTGGAAAGTTTCTCGTAACAATAAATGCCAAGGTTTAAGGCCTAATCCTAGAAGTATTTATGCCCACGTTTAATTTCATTACCAACAGTCTCATTGGTTATTTCTGCCAGAAAAGTTTGGGACGCCTGTCAGTGTTTGCTGGAGTAGGCACACTGTTGCCAAACATGAGAGGTAATGTGCCGTCTGACTGATGATGAGTGAAATAGCCAATGTATAGAATGCATTGTAGCTTACACTGCCAAGAAAATACACTTAATGTTTTTAGTTTTTAGAGAAAGTCTGTTCCAAAATTTTGCTGGAACAAGCAGCTTCTGCTTTACAAAACTGCATCTCCAACAGCCTTCCTATTTCCCTCATTTGCACTGATTTTTTCTCTGTCCTTCTCTCTTTTAGTCTCATTAGGGAAAAAGTGTTCCCCTCTTCCTCTCTCCCTTCTGTTATTTATCTATACGACTTATTATTGAACTTCAAATTGTATTCAGCTGTCTGATTACTTGAATGATGTATGATAGAGCTTAAGTATTCTTGTCATAAAATTAGAGCATCTGAGCATATAGTCAAAAATATTTGCATTATTGGTTGAATGAATTTATTGTCCTGCTCAAGTTCATCTGAAACATAAAAGCAATCTCTATTTTAATTAACTGTTCAGAAATCACGTTAATTCTGTAAATGTGAAGAGGAAATTCTCTGGAATAACAAATATTGGCGGGGCTCAGCAGCTGCCTTCTGTGTGTTTTAACGTTATAGATTATTTTGATGGGGTAACACAATTTTGGCGCATTGTATCTTAACATGTTATAATTTTGTCCTGCAAGAGGAAATATTTTAGCCATCAAACCTCTAAAGACACCAAGAATTTCAAAATGAGGGGCGTATCAGTTATTCTTTATGCTAACTAAAATAAACAAAACTATTCACAAAACTAAAGAAATGGAACAAGACAACAACTGTATCTGATGTTGAAGTATGTTTTTACTTATACTTGGAAAAACTGTGTGACAAACACCCACTCTAACTTTCAGTAAGGCTGCCAAGGTGAGATGACAACCAGTGCTCTGTGCGAGAGCTACTTACACACTGCTGACTGACGCTGGTCTAGTTCAGTTCCACACTAGTCACCTAACGGAGACTTTTCGTTCACAATTCAGTGTTTCCTTTTGCTTATTTTAGCTTTTGTCCTACCAATCTTACAGTTTCACAGATTTTTCTAAGGAAATGAAATAATTTTATCACTTCCAAGTGCTTAAAAAAACACTAAAAAAATTCATTCATGCCATATTCCACTTTCCTTCTAGCATATAGTACATGGTGAAAATGATTTGAAACGGTTCATTGCTCCCAAGAAGAAAAGAGCATTCTGCTAATTAACTATGATTAGTTATCCTCCAAAAATTTTCTATTACAACTACTTTCTTTAACCCTCTGTCCTCCCCTAAAAAACTACTGTATTTCAGGTACAAACCACCATGCACTCTGGAAGTCTTTTTCTCAGCTTACTTGCATTCTGTCTTCACCAATACCTGTTTTTCACAAATATTTTCTGATTCAATGGAAAAGGAAGTCCATTGAGCAAACAAATTCATAGAATGATTGAATGTATTCCGTTCTGCTTCCACACACATGGTGGTTATGTTCCCTAACAGCTCCCACCAACTTGAGGACGCCTGATAGATCTCATGCTTTGCAACAACTGAAACACTTACCAGTGCAGCCAGATGACTCAGCGGAAGCTGGAGCAATAAATGTACTCAAATGTATTTCATTTGGGTCATGATTTATCAGGAAGAGGGTGTCTTCAGGACACCCTATATTATAGCACATTTGTGGTAGTCCCATGCAAGGTAGTTTTTGTTTGGTCAGTAGAAGAATACATATCAGGATGAAAAGTTATGTGTTCTACTCTGTACGGGAAAATATAAATTTATCTGTATATCTGAAAAGTACGTAATACTTTCTTGACACCACTGCACTAAAAACTGTCATCTTGATTTTGCATGCTAACCTAAGAAACTCAGTGTATCAGGAATGGAAAAGGCAAAAAACCCTGTTTTGATAAAGTCTACTTCAGAGCCTCCTCCAAAACGCTTTCCTACTTTCCCTTGGTAATTTTTGTGCAAGTTGTCCTACTTTGCTTCCATAGAAATGTGATAGCTTTCTAGTTGGTTTCAGAAACGTGTCAGTGGAGCTGTCTCTCAGACGTCGTATCACATAAGGATGCTCCTGGTGTTGAAACTATATAATAAAATAATTTGCTTCCATGAATATCAACTAGAGTAAACTTAATTACTCCTCCCCTAAAGACTACATTACAATCCATTTGAAGAAAGGATTCTTTCCTCTCACAAAGAATTCAGTGGATTGTGATCTACTTGGAAAAGACATTTCCTTCTTGTCACTGAGATGTCTTCTCAAAGATGACTGAGAAATAAAGAGTTTATATTTTCCATTAATATCACATGGTAGTAACAGAAGAGAAATGCTTTATTATTTAAATATCTTTTGCTATTCCTTGCATGTACCACTGCAGCTGGGACTTCCCAATCAGCTGATGAGCTAGGACCTTCAGATGAAATTCTTTTATAGCCATAATCAAAAATCACTCTGGAATTTACCACCATGCAGATTCAGCAACTCCACTGTGACTCAGGGAATTAAAACCAAATATCCTAATTTAAGAACTTGTTATTTTGATTAAAAACCAGCTGCATGTGCATCAAGAATAATACACTGGCAGGAACAGGATGTTGCATAAAAGGCATTAGCTGTTTACAAGTAAGCTACACTCTGGAGAGCTGAGCTTTTGGGGTCACTAAGACGGGAGGTTATTAATATGAGTAAGGCTTGAGGATGCAGAACCAGAATTTTTGAAAAATTGAACAACATTTTTACAACATCACACGCTGTATTTGTTTCTCTTAGCAAAGAGCCAGTTCCAGGCCTGCTGACATACGGGACTTTACTGGATGACTTTACTGGACTGTGAATTAGGTTATACCTGACTTAAAAGTATCAGTGATTTTAACTGTGATGCCAAACTCATGTGTTTTAAGTCAAATGCAACTGTACTTATTACCAATTGGCTCTTACCAAAGATGTAGATGGGTCTATGTCTTCCATAACAAAAAGGAAAACATGAACTGACTGAAACAATGCAAATTTTACAATTGACATTAAAGGAAGCAAATTCCATAGTATATAATCATAATAGAAATGTTCCATATTCAATTCATTTTGGTAATCAGTTTCAATATTCACCTGGTTAAACTATTTTCCACATTACAGTGGAAGACAAACCCGTAGTTAGAGTAGATATAATATCACAATTATGTGAATATACAGATGGTGCTACTTCAGTGATGATTACATGAAATTAAAAATAGGTTGCATTAAGTATGGTTTCTAGAAGTACAACACGGTAATTCAGACATAACATTATTTCTCCTTAAATACTCTGAATATCAAAAATAGAGGTGGCTTCATTAAGTTTCTAATGTGAAAGTTGTCAGCTTGTTGCCATATTGCTTTTACCACCAGTGCACTGTTACATTGTAAAACTGGTTTTTTCATCTATTCAGAGTTTACCTCAAATCTGCCTTTAAAATAAATTAAGTACATCAATGCAGTACAATTAACATATGAAATACATTTTTTGCAATTTTCTATTTTACTAATGATATTTAAAAATGTTATCTGTTCTAAATAGAGTTAATTTCAAGAAAAAGTAACACAAGATTCAACACAACAAAACCTACCTGAAATTCCAGCCCATAATTTTCCCTGCAGAATTCTCTCAGCTTAGGATACACATGTTCTCTTAGGGCGCTCCTTTCTGCTATTGTATCTGTTTTGGGGAAAAAGATGTTATTAACAATATTTATATGAACTCTGTTCTTCACTCTGTCAGAGATACAGATTTATCACATAAAAAAGAGCCCTTAAAACACAGACAGACAGACAGACACACACAAACCTAATGAAAATCAAGTGCTGGGATTTAATCTCCAAACTGTATGTTGTACTAACACATAAATGTGTTTGTATGTGCAACATTAGGCTTCATACACATCTTAGTATTGCAGCATATTTAAATACAGCACACCTGAATTAATTTTGTAATTCGGCAGTCAGAATTTCTTTATCAGTTTGACTTCTATTGAATTTTCAGGAAGCTGAATTTTATGAATTAGAAACACCATGGAACAAAGAGGTATACCAAAGATTAAATAGATCTCTATACTTAGAGATCAATATAGAAATAAATCAATAATATGGATTAATGACATTGTGTCAAACACTATAACTTTCTTCACCATCTTTAATCTGATAGTATCTCGAAAGGAAGAAAGCTTTTAATACCATTATTTATGGTATCTTTTGGTCCAGGTGATTCCTGCTATCATACTAAATGCGCAGTTCTGACATCATGTTATTCTCACCATGCAGAATGACATGTGTTTTGATAACGAAGTACAGTATGGCAATGATGCCAAAGTTATTATTAAGTTCTGTCTGTACAAGTTAATCTGAACACATTTATATAAAAACTATCACTCGAGAAACATACTGTCAAATTTGAAGTAAATTTGGTTAGTAATGAAATCTTGCATAGATAATACATTTTATTGTCTCTCACAGTAAGGCTAAGATATGTGATGGATTTTGGTAGGTCTAGATTGTGACCAGTGTTGACTGAGTTAAGACACAGAGGCATGACACCGTTGCTAAGTTATTTGCAAAAATAAAACAAAGCTGTTGTAAAACTACTAGATCGGAGTGCCATGTGATGAAAAATAAAGTGTTAACTTATGAAGGACGTAAAACATCTACTGCAGTTAAAGCAATATTTGTATAACTGCACTGAAACAAAACAATAGGTTAAAACTGATTTAACAATCCCCATATTGTTGTAAACCAGAGATATGTGTGCAAATCTAACAATGTTTTGTTTATCAGAGCCCCAGCTGATACATCTAAGTCAGAGGTCTGTTCATAGAATCATGGTCACAGATTTATATTCTTTCTTATTTTGACAATTCTAGGACAGTGTGAAATCTGTAATTTAATTAATTACACCAAATGCTTAATATCCTTCTTAATATTTATATATCTTTGAAATATTACATAAATGTGTGCTATAATTACCATTTATCTTTATAAACAGAAAACAATCCAGAACACCTCCAGAGAAATTACTTCTTATGAAATCTGCATCAACGTAAAAAGGCTATACCACAAAAGCTGAAAACTACAGCCATGAACTTAATCAAATTTATCTGAATTACCAGAGTTCTTCCTTCACAAACTTTTGATCGGGAAAAAAGTCAAAGGCATAGTAGTTTTCATAAAACATCGCCTCTAAGTGCAACAATATTATGTTTTTATGATTTCATGTTTTAAAGTATACTAACTATGCTAATGTGTTCTGAAGACAAAGAACGGTCCAGAAGCATTAGTCAAGTCCTTGCTCCATTGCAAGCTTTCTATTTGACTGTGGGCGCACCACTCAAGGCGAGATCCTAAACCTGCAGTGCACAGCTTTTATCTATCCAATTTGAACGCTGCAAATAAGACAGACCCTGCTCTGGGTTACATTTGGAGGAGTGTGGCCTCGCTCCCTCTCTCCTCACTTCCCTCTCAGCAAGTTATTACTCTCCTCTCCCGGGCACTGAAGAGGCTGCACAACGAGTGCTGTGCCCAGCTCTGGGCACCCCAAATCAGGAGGATGGGGACGAAACTGGTGAGGCTACTGAGATGGTCAGGGTCCAAGAGCACATGGCCTGCAAGGGGAGATTGAGGGATCTGGGCTTGTTTAGTCTGGCAAAGAGTGTAAGGGGGACCTAACTGAAGCCTACAACTACTGCTAAGGCACTTACAAAGACGATGGAGCCAAGCTCTTTGTGGCAGTGTCAGAGAGCACAACAAAGGCAATGACAACATATTACAGCTTGGGTAGTTCAGGTTGGACACTAAGAGAAGCTCCTCTGTCCTTGGAGCTCTTCAAGACTCGACTAGACAAGTTCATGGTTGGCCAAGTTACTGTTGGCAGCACTTCAAGAGGGAGGTTAGCCCAGATAACCTCCGGAGTCCCCCTTGCAACCAGCAGCGATGCTGTCTCTCAGAAGAACCTGCAGGTTTGGCTTAGTCATCCAGGCCCCTCATACAGTGCCTGGGAAGACTTTTGTTACTGCATGGGTGGGTGGGAGCAAAACTGTAGAGTAAAATAGCTGGTGCCAAGGACCTAATGTCCATGCCATATGTATTTCAGGGGATTTCACTTTGGATTGGGCTCAACCCCCCCAAACATTTGGAGTGCATTAGGTAAGATCCTGGAGTTATCTTCCTGTTTTTCGTCCAAAAGGAACTCAGTTCATGCACACCAAGACTGCTCATGATGTGAGTCAAAGTATATTAGACAGTGATGATCAAGAGATTCACCTCAGAAATGTACTCCAGATCTGGATGAATACAGTCGCACACTACAAATATTTAGGAATGGAGTGCAAAAACCAACGCTCTCAGCCCAGAGCTGCCTGAGTTAGTACATAAGTAATAGAGAGACGGACGAGTTGCTCCCTCCTTAGGATCCACAGTCATTAATTTTCTCTCATACTTTAGTGCCTAAGTCAACCTTTTCTTGAAGAACGTAGTACACACCTAACAAGGCTAATTAGCTGGAGGGTTGCACTGTGCTGACGCAGCAGTATTATTTTGGCTCCAAAGCAACTTTTCTCAGTGCCAGCTTGGAGTCACTGTACTGCACAGTGTTGCTGTACCTTGTGATAAAAGCTACCTGCGTACTTTGTTTCATTTGAAATACTTCACTTTTTTTTTTACCTTCACAGTAATTGAGGCCATTAGATCAGTCAGTGATAGAAATATTCTATACTCTTTGCCTTAACACAGGTTAATTTGGGCATGCAAGTCTACGAAAACACAGAGCACCATATCTTCACAATTGAGTAGAATAAACTGTTGAAAACCAACTTACTACTCAGTTACTGAGCTAAAACAAAATGATTCTTGCCTCTCTAAACTGAAATTAATGATGACTACAGCTTTGTTATTAAGGAAGCAACAATTCACAGCTACTGTTTGTAGTTACTTAAATGATCAATGTGACAGCGGACAGAACAGTCTTACTAGGGAACTAAAATAGACTAAGTTGCAGGAACAAAAAAAAATTGGAAAAGGGCAGAAGTTAAGAGTAAACATGATTAAATGATAAATGGGAAATATATTGTCTGAGGTACACAACAGATAAAACCGTATTCTGCTGCTTTCCATTTATGCCCGTACGACTTATGCTGCAGAACCCCACTGGCTCTAGTTTTAGAACATGGTGCTGTTCCCTGCAGCGTAACTTGTAGAGTCTTGTTCAGAAAATGAAACCACACACTGCAAGAGTAGTGCTACATTTCTAATACCTTATAAATGAAATAGAAAGAAATAAAACATTCCTTCAACTACAACTGAGTTCTGGATAAGACACTCGGCATACCCATCCTGTATTTTTATTCCTACCTCCAAATCTAATGAAAGTGCTTATCTTAATTGTAATTTGAGTCTGGTGCTTATATTAATGAATTTTAAGAATTCCTGTATTTCTAATAAGTTGTAAAACTTTAAGGAAACAGAAGTGCATATAGTTAAGATAAACTACAGTAATTAGTATGGATGGCAGATAACCTGGTTTAATTAAATAAAATCTAACCTGATTTACAGTGACAGCAAATCTGTGAAGCTGGCAGATCCTAACAACAAAAATGTCACACAGGCAAATTCCACCTTCCAGGCTGCTGCTACAGATGAATGGATTAACTAAATGACATTCTTCTAGCAGCCAAAATGAGATAGTAGCTGTGAGATGAGCTTTATACATCTCTTAATGTTAATTCTGATACTCTGAAATCCAAATGATAGTCCACAATAAACTGTGGGAATGAAACTACATCTCCAAAAATGTTAAGACAAGACTTAAAAAAGCCCCAACCCTAAATTCATCTCCAATATTTAAATCAAACAAAAAACCAACTCTGTCTTGAGCAAGACAGTAACTTGCTGAATGCATATCTTTCTTGAACATCCTAACTCTTGCAGACAGTTGTCTCCTAAGACAGTCCATAACCACACCACCCTGCCTACCCCTACAGTTTGAACTGACTGAGAACACCATCGCAGCCCTTCTTCTTTCTGTGAATCCTCAGTGTAATGCTGAGGACAGAACTGAATTAGCCACGTGTATATTTATGGCCTTTCTGCCAAATACTAGGCAATCGCTGTTTAAACATGACTGTTTGTGTGAGGTGTGATTTCTGAAGGCTTGTAGCTTAGTCAAATCACTGCCAGTTTTCATTAGAGTACTCCAAGGTGCCGCTTCTCAGCGTGAACTATTTCCACGCCAAAGTCTGACCTTCAAACACAAGCTGTTCTGCTATTAAAGTTGCTTATTTTATTTTTAATAGGGAAAGTACATCTTATATTCTTGAGTTAGTAAATAGATGATGTGTATTTACAAACAGTTGCCAAACATTAATCTCTGGGATAAAATAAGTCATGGAACATAGCCGCATTGAAGAAAATTTCAAAACGTGTATGCAAGTGAACAGAAAGAGGTAACATGGAAGCCTGATGGAAATTGCCCATTTTCAAGCACAAGTTATTCTGCCCTAAGACCAAACAGTTTCTCTTCTTGCTGGTGGTTGTACTGGTCTGAGTTCAGCCACAGTGATGGGAATGGCTGTTTCACGCATGTGGGCTGCAGTCACACGATGACTCTTATTCAACCAAGGCTCGACACAGCTGAATAAGGAGGTTGCTCAGCCCCATCCTGTTACCGTGTGTTGCACAGGGGGTGCCAATGTGGGGACAGTGAGCTCCACTCGACCACCCTCAAAGGAGCAGCGCGTTCAAGTTGAGAGTCTTCAAAGAAACGTAACCTGTGAGTAACCTTACCCAAGCACGATGCAAGCTAAGGCCCTCAAGCAGGGGAAAGTCCAAAGCAGAGAGGGTGTTTGCGCTGCCACAATTTGACTGACAGAGGAACGCAGCATTACCCAGCTCACAGGAGCCAGCAGGAAAATTGTTGACTGACATAACAGGTTGAGGCAGGCAGCTCAACCTAGAAGGACCAAGGCAGAAAAAGAAGAAGAAAAAAGCTGCCCTTGCAGCTGTTCAAGGTACCACAGAAATGAACGTCATACGGGGTCACAGAGCTGCCTGCAGGTTTCATCTCCAGCCCATCACCCAGGAAAGAGCAGCTCTTTGTATGCACAGAAGAAACAATTTCTGGGTCATCCCCCTGTGCTTGGTGTTCCCGTGCTTTCTAGTCGGTCAGGACAGAAGCTTTCTGGGGGTCGTGACTTCGCCTCTTTCACAGCCTTCTTCTCTGCTAGCTTAGTCTCCTGCACGAATGCACACAGATATGTTTATTATCACATAATGTTGGAGTCTTCTGTGCAGCTATGGAGGTCTGAGGCCCTGGATGAGCAGAGGACATCTTCTAATCTAGTCCTGAATGCATATTCACTATGATACCCAGCTATTTGCTTCCTCTAAGTATTCTAAATGCTTAGATTTGCTGGATGGGTAGGACAGAGTCTTGCCATAGGATTTTTTTTAATGCATTGCAATTAAAACATGTGGGTATTTTATAACCATTGTCTTCTAACTGCAGTGAGAATTTCTGTACTTGAATAATCTAAGGATATGATGCAAATAAGGTTAACAATTACTTAGCAGCAATACCAAGTAAGGAAGTGGCTGCCAAATCTCTTAATGCTAGTATGTTCTTGTCACATAGGACTACTCAACTGAATTATTCCTTTTAAACTGCCTTTTTTACTAGTAATGCACAATAGCATTGTATATTACCCCTGGTACTAAAAGCTTTGAATACCAGTAGCTAACAAATGTCCCTAAGTATTATGGAAACCTTTACTCTGAAAATAATACCATAATAATAAGTCATTTGCATTTCTATAGTGCCTTTCATCTGAGAATCTCAGAGCACTTTGCAAGCAATGAGTTTGAATCATGTAGCTGGTAAGAGAGGGAAAAATGACTTGAGCTACCTAGTACCCTTGCCTTCCTAGAAAATTAACTCCATAGACTCTGTTGTCATTTCCTTCCCTTGGGGTTTCTGTGAGTAGAGAGCATTAGAATAAGCATCCAAAGCTCCCCAAGACTCTTTTTAGGGAATGGGAACAGATTGGTCTGGGTCACTTCTTCCAGTGTGCCCTCCCCAAACAACACTGCCAACCTTCAGGTCTCTACTGGCTCTCCAAGAAGGCAAATGAGAAACTGGACAGACTGAAGGCCGTTCATTAATTAAACTAAAACTCACAACTGACTGTAACCCTCCAAATAAATTCTGACTAGCAAAAATACTGCAACATTACTGTGATATACACAGCTGCTTGTCCTCACCCAGCCTGATGGTGGGAGCTCTCTTGTGCGATGTGCAGAAAGTGTGTGCAACTCTGCTGGACTAAGGAGGACCTAGGTCGCGGTCCTTCAGCTCAGAGGTTAGCGCTCTAGCTACCAGGATACTGCATAATAACGTTGGTGGCATCTCCCTCTCCTCAACCTTCTCAGTTCTTAAAAAAATAAACACAACAACAGTGGGCTACGCATTTGAACCCAAAGGAATGGCCGCTTGGCATGAAAATCAGAAGAAATAATGGAAAATAACATTAGAATAGTAAGTAATCCTGAAACGCGTCTCTCAATTGTGAAGAAATGACAGGATGTGACTACAAATTTATGGTCTACACCAGAACATTTAAACAAACACATTTTCGAAACAAAAGACCTAACTATCTGAGGCAGGATTCAAAATGTAGGGCATAATTATAAGCCTAAAATGTCTAGTTGCAGCAATTAGCTCTTCTTTTTTAGCCCCAAATCAAACAATATCCAATTTAAAATGAGGTGTAGTTTTAAAACCTGTTCCTCTGAAAATGTTCCCTACTGTCAGTTCTGTAAGATGACAAATTTAAAACAACACATATAAAATATGTTCACAGCTCACAGCGACATCTTACTTATAAAATACCCTGCATCTTGACTGTTAATATGATTAACCAGTGCCACCTATTGGCTTAACAATAATACCCAGCTGTCAATTTATATACATAAAAAAATGAGGCAACTAGTAAAATCAAGAGGTCAATACGCATGTTAAAATACAGAATTTTGGGGAAATATCACGATGGAACTGACATGACAGAAGGGAAAAGCAGATCCTACATCTAAATATCAAAAGACTTTCGATTATTCACACACGATTGTGTTCCCAATTTAAAACAAATGTTGGTTTCTGAGAGTTCTGAGTTTTATTATGCGTACAATATGCTTACATGAAACAAATTTGGATTCTGATCCAAAGGTTAGTGAAGTTAATGGAAAGATCTGTTTATCTCAGCGGGTCTTAAATGAAGTTCTACATTTATGGCATGTATTGAAACCCAGTACCTTTTGATGCCTTACTGACTTCCACAGAGTTTGGATGAAATCCTTCAATCCATAAATAAATTAATAAATAAAAACCCACTACATACTTATTAAATCTAGTGGGTATGGTATGGTATGAGTGAGAACTCTGAAGCAGGATTTTATCTCATAATCCTAATAACTAACCTCACATTACTCCCTTGGGAACACAGCACCCTGACATGTAGATGTTCTTAAAGAAAAAGGAAGAGTTAGGTTGACCTGGAATTCTTTCCCAATCCTGCAAATGGTCCCTAGATTGTATCTTGGGTGCCTAGGTGTCCTTGCATCCCTCGGCTATGATTTGTGGCAAACACTGCAACCGCAAATGCATGTGCATGCAAATGCCAATGCACAGTGGGAGCTTTAGCGGCACCACGGGTTGAAGGCACAATCTCTACAGGGGGAGAATTTTGCATTCTGCCAGCAGCACAAGTGGAAGAATTCAACAAAATCTAATTCTTTCATTTAACAAAGCAAACTAGGAAAAGCTCTTGAAAACATGACAATTTACAAACAATTATTGTCATACAATTAAATGATGTGACAGGAGAAACTGAAGACACAGCACATTTAGAGACACCAAAATTAAGGCTGAAAATTATCTCTGCAGAACACCAAAGCTTATTACAACTAAGCACTGGAAAACAGCAAAGACTGCAAGGACAAGAATTTGCAACTACAATCAAAATTAATGTGAAATAAAAGCTTCTTGTGAAATCTAAAAGAGGACTTCTGAGTGAGCTGTGCAAAAATGCATAATAGAAGATATAAAAAGGGTCAGTGCAGTAACAAAGATACGTGCAAAAATCCTACTAATCCATCTAGAGGTGTCAACTCACACTTCAAAAAATTATGGAAATACCTAGAAAGCAGAAAAAAAGCCGTACAACACTGGAAAATGTTTTTAACAATTAAGTTGCATGTACTACAGTAGCTTTACTATCTTTTTTCTGACATCACTAGACCAAAGAGAAAACAATCACGGTATGTTACTAAAGCACTTGAGGTAATGAGGCAGTGGCAATCAATAAAGCAGTGGGATGTCACAGACATTTTGTCTCCTAACTGAACTGCAGATTCAAGTGCTGGAAGCAAACGAAGTAGCATGTTGTAGGCTTTGAGAAGGCATAAAACAGAGGTGAGCCATAAAAAAACATGAGAAAGCAAGGCTTGTGAAAGCACACAAGTATTTCACAGTACACGCCAGCGCAGGGCCATTAAATACACCTCATTCTGAAGAAATTCCAATAAACACTCCCATGTGACTTTACATCTGGCAGCGCTGCAGAGCTATGGAAGAGCTCTGCAAGCACTGTTGGCTCTCTGGTGAAGTTGCCCTTCCCTTCTCTAAACTTTCTATTTAAGTTCACAAGTCACAAAGTTCTAATCCAGGTCGTATTCTTCCTTAAGTTTGGTGGAACATGGCCATGGTTTGGGTCACTACAAAACTGCTGAAGTCAGTCGGGCCAGCTGGAAAAGCATGACTGATAAATGTAGGCTACTGTAGGGGTGTCAAGTGAAAGATGTGAAGACTTTTATGCCAGAAGATGAAAAAGTCTTGAACCTGACACTTGTGGGTGTGCAAAGACACCCACAGAAGGAGTGAGAGGTGCTGACTGCTATCAGTGCCCTAAGTCTGCATCAATAAAGTAGGAGTCTTCTTTGCAACAGACTTTTTTTTCTTGCATGCTAAATGGAGAGGAATATTAAATAACATCATTGCACAGTCAGAATAGTACTTGGCTGCTGTAGAAACAGTCATCAAAGATGAAGAAACTAAATGACAATCCTGGCAAAGGAGAGCAGCTGCAAGAGGGCATTAAGCCCAGAACAACAGGACTACGTGAGGGAGGGATGCCAGAAACTCAACCACGCCTTGCCTAAATAAGAGAATCTCAACTGATTTCTTACAGGATTATTTCACAAACCAACAGACAACTTCTACCTAGCTATAACCACCCACTTATAGGCACTGCAGTGTAACAGTTTTTAAAACTGAGAATACCAGGTGGGGTCTGCACTAAAAGTCATTGAGCATGACCAAATAATTCACAAAACTGGCTCATTTTGATGGATTGTGTAACATCTGAGAGGAAAACAGTGATTGACATGTAAAAGAAGAGTGATTTATCTTACCTCTCTTCTCCCTTACCCTTTCCAATTCTAATGACTCATCTAAGCATTCTTTTCAGTGAAGATTATATAATCCAGTTGAAAAGGCCATTTTTTATATTCAAATTTATATTCAAATTTTTGAATGTAATCTGTTTTTGTGAGTAAAATATTTTTGTGATGACTTGATTTTACTATATTTTGTTTTCTTGTTCCAGATTTTATTAATTTCTTCTGCTTGCTAACCACATTTAGTTGATGATATATATTAAGTTAATAGTAAAGTTAGTAATTGAAAAAGGACAACACATATTCTAATCACTTACTCCGTTTGAGAAGCAGATGTAGTTGAAACAACTAAGTTCAATTTCCCACTAATACATTTCACAAGTGTGATACAGAAAATAATATTTGAAGAACTTCCAGAACTGGCATACCAATTTAATCAATTGATGACTGCCCTACAGACTGCCTTCCAAATTAGTACTTTCAAATTACTTTAGCCATCTTCCCCAACTCTTTGCTCTAATTTTCACAATAATGACACCCAATGAGCTACAATGACCTTTAAAGGAAGATAAAGATCTTCTATGATGCTATACTCTCAACGGCAGTGTAAAGATGGCTGAAAGTGTGGACTTGATTTCACTTCCATTTCTTGCACTGCCAGACATTATCAGTCTTTCTCAATGCCTGTGAAAGTATTTGTCCCTTGGCCACAGAATATCTAAAACCATCTACAAGTCATCTTTTACCTTCTACACCTACATACAGTTAAACACAACCGAATCCACAATTGCGGATCTCATTTCTTTTACTTGAAATGATTTTGAATTTACATAATGACTATGAAGAGCTGACTGTGGTATTAACACTGGAACAATAAACCAGCAATGGAATTGCTCAGTAGAATTATATAGTATTATACATGGTTGATTATAGAAAGTATAAAATAGAAAATTCATAATTAAAACAGGTGGAGTGTAAGAAGATCATTTACATTTTTAGCTCTGTTTTCTAAAGAAAGGAGGAATATATGATGATCTGTGTGTCTTCTACACATTTTCTGTTCTCTTTTGAAAAATATTTTTAACTCATGACTGACATTAAGCAAATCTGACAGAATGATATTAATCTCAAATATAATGAATATCCTATATATGAATAAATCAGCAGGTAAATAGGACAAATCCTGTAAATGAGTCTCCTCCTTCCATTCATAAATAAACCATCAAAGGAAAAGCTGTAACACGAGCTATTAGACACTTCATAAATGCCTTATTTGCAGGAAAGCTTCACCTGAAACAAGCATTCCTCTGCAGGACATACATACATGGTAAAATAATTGTTATGGGAGTTTATTGCTTTATATTATACATGCTTTTCTGGGATGCATAGATTGGCTTCCTGACATGGTAAAAGGATGAAGAGGCAGAAACTAGATTTGAGAAATTAATGAATAATGACATAGACTAGTGAAAATTACTGAAACTCATTCTAAGCAAGGAAATTTTCAGGGAATTTTTTACCTTTGGTAGTTTCTATTGACTAATGAGTTTATTTGTGTCTGTATATGTTGCAGTAAGTAGTGCTATGCAAGACATAGTGCAGCAGTATGCCGTACAGTCTGTTTTCGTATGTGTTTTCTTAACTGGTTTGGAGACAGCTCATGAAGAGCTAGACTATCTTTTGTCAGGAATGGCACAGGTATATTTGATCCTACTTCAGGCAGGAGGACAGATCCGAAGACCTCAAGAGGTCCCTTCCAGCCTCCTGGTCTGTGATTTGCACAACAATAAATAACTGCCTAATGAAATAACTGCCTAAGGTCCCTTGGACTTCTATTAATGGCCACGTATTTCTGGTTTAAATGGCATGTCATTGAACTCAATGGCACTCATTTTGCTCACCACAGATTGCTTAATTTTTTATAATCCCATGTTGTAAATGACTTGCATTTCAAAGTAAATCATCATACAAACTTTGCTAGTGTCTTGATATGCCAAATTAGGGATCACATACACAGGAATGCTTCAACAACTTGCTTCAAGAGCATTGCATAATTCTTCATGACATTTAAATGTAATCCAATAAATATATATGTAAATCAAGATCACTATCAAACAATAATACGGTTTTATCATTTTCCTAACATTTACCAGTAACCACTTCTAAAAGGAGGATCAACACTTACTGCTCACTGCTCTCAGTATCTGAGCTACCAGAAATAGAAGAAGAAAAATAGGCATTTTCTTCAGAACAAATAACTTTGTCTTGCCAGAACAGTACAGACTATGAATCTAGCCACCAGGATTATTATCAAGTTAGAAAATATTTTTCCTCTGATCTCCTTTTCTAGAATTTGTGAGGCCTTTATTAAACAACAGTAGGTATGAAAAAATAAAAAGATGAAGTAAGTCCTTCATTTTAAGAAAATCACTTACAAAGCAGTCATACATGATTTATGTTATGTTTGATTATGATAGTAAAGCAAGATCCCCTAGATGTGTCATACTGGCATAGCTAGGTGTGGAAAATTCTTGGTAATAAAATAACCCTTAGATTAGGGTCCTGCGTGACACACTGGACTCCTTTAGATTAGACTCCGTACCTTAGGCTCCCTAGATTATTGAACACTGTCATTTCCTTATTTATTTCTTAGTATGGCTCCATTTTAATAACCCCATGGAAATAAGGACATTCAGATAACTAGGTCTTCATAGTTAACCTCTCTTTCTATATACAGATAGACAAAAATGGATCATTACAATGATGGTTTTGGATAAAGTTACAATTTAAGGGAGATCTGCTTTTAGGTACCCCTAATCCACAGATATTTCCACTTTTGGTTTTTGAGATCTCTTCTTTAGCTGAATACCCATGGTCTTGTTCACACAAAATTCCCACTGCAGTTAGTAGGATTAGGTATTTCACTAGGCAATAATCTATCTATCTCAAGACTTGGAAAGGTTGTTACAAGTACCAAGACTATTGACTAATTCGTAAAGTAACTAGACAAACTCATGGAAGCAAAGGACCTCACAGATTATTAAATACAAAGGTACAATCTTTATCATTTTGTCCCTGTTGTGATCTCTCATTCTTTCGTCATGCATCTGAAACTGCCAGGGTCACAGGAGGCGTATTGGGCTCCTTTGGTCTAACTCACTATGTCCGATCTTACTGCATTGACTTCTCGTTTATCTTATATATAATAGCTGATGTGCATAACCCTACAAATATGGATAACTCCTCTCATCTAAAAGTATTAAACCCACATGCTTAGTCAATGATTCTCAATCATTTAAAAGTAATCTTAATCTAATAAAATCCAGTCAGTGAGATCGCTTGTGAATAAACATTGAGTGTAAACTTGGGCAGTGTCAGGGATTCTGTTACAAATATTCTTAAGTGCCAGTCATTTTTTCCTACATTGCATGGTCAGGCATCAATCTTGTACAACACAAACAAACAATACTAACAGATAATATATATTGAAATGACTCTGCTAAAAAGGGTTTTTGGAGGGTTTGCACAAGCCATTTATTTTGCCAATGATTTTTAACTTTGAACTTCTATATGCTTCTGAATGTCTATTTTGTACTTTTATGAAGTGCTGTATCTTGTAAGAAATGCAAATGCTCTGTAGTAATACGAACACATCAAAGGGTCTAGGCTTCAGAAATGTCCACCAATAGTAAACACTTCAGTTGGGGAGCTCTCTGAAACTAAGGCTGTCCAGATAGAACTCTTAGTCATTAATTCTCATTTCATCTTAATGTTTTGTTAAACATTACTAATTAGAGACTCTAAATAATAATTTTACAAATAACATTGCTATGTATCATACATACACTACAATAACTACATCTCAATACCTGATTCAGGTAACGGAGAGTTGGAGGACAAAGCTGGAGATTTATAACGCGTAGGTGAGACTGCAAAGGTACTCAATTGCTAGTAGAGTGATATGGACTCTATTAATAAACATTTTTGAGTGTTTAATCATACCAAAGACTCATGTTACTATACTGAAGACTGCAGCCGTGCCACCCCAAGCAAACGCTAGGAGCAGGTTGTACACGACTATTTTTCAGGCTCTGACAATTTGAAATCTGATCTGTTCAGCTATTTGGTCAGTCCCAAAGACTGGTACTTAGCAACAGCATGATTAAGCCCAGTGTGGAAGTCCTGCCATTTGCTAGTCTTTCCAGCTTCTGGCACCAACTGTATTTTGAACAGCCTGATAAATCTAGTCGGTAAAGATAACTTTTTTCCTCTACATCCAGATTCTGTACAATAATGACTGTAGTTGGTCAGGCATAAGATATGACCAGCACAGCATCTTGTCTCTGACAATGGGCATTAGCAGATGCTTACCGAGGGAGTTTAAGACCAGGTCAAAGGTAGAGGCAGACGTAATTATGGTGGTATGGGGTGGCTTACAAGAGTTGCATGTGGTATATCTCCTCCTTGCCTGACACAGCAGCATGCACATGGTACTCTGCACTGACTCGGGGCTCACTCCTCTTTACCTTGCTATACTCCCTGCTTTCAGCCACCCGTGATTTAGCCCTACTCCCCTTTTGACTAAAGATTTTGGAAGTAAAAACCTCTCTCTGATACAAAACCTAAATTAATAAGAGTAGCATTGGGCCAGTGGAGTTATTTTAGAGTTGCACTGGCACAACCATGATTAAATTGGGTTCTCTAATTCTATCTATTATTATCCTACTTTAATTAAAATTCCAGTAAGGGGATAAAGCAGTTGTCTTGAACAGCACTGCCTATATTAAAAACTGTCAGATTTCTCTGTATTCCATACACATGACAATCTATGACCACATTATATTTATATCTACCACCTTCATATAATAAAACCTTAAATTACTGGTAGCTAAATATTACTAATGTATTATTATTGCAGCCTGAAAGGATATCTTATCACAAAATACTCTTTCAGCAGATGAAAATTCAAAGAAATTTCATTTGTTTCAGATGAAAAAAAATTGCCAGTCAGGCGCCGCCCTTATGTCTTGTATTAGAAGTTCAGTAACTCCTTGATCTAAAGTTTTCTTTCCGTAATAAGTATTTAAAAATTCTCCAAACAAAACTTAAAGTCTAATGTAGGATTTTCTCTTGTGTGTTTACACATCTGTGAACACATGCATACGCCTACATAGTCACGTATGTAAGTTTCTTAAAAGGAGTTATTTCACTGCATAAGCTTAGAGATAGGATTCCGAATTATGTACCCTTTGTACTACATTGTTCTTACGCGACTACAGAAACCCCACCACAGAATACACGTGGTCTCCTTGAAACACAGCCTCGGAAATCCTCGTTAGTTTGCTGCACAGCAGACTGTTGCTCAGCTGAGAGGTCATCCCACTGCCCTTGATCAGGAAGGAAAGAAGCTCCCCTGTGTTGATGGGGGAAGGCACTGTAACGCTGCCTGCACGGTGCTGCCTCTCATTTCAAGCTAGGTCTCATACCTTGCTCAGGGAACGATTCACCGTAAGGACTCGATTCAATACTGCTGCTGTCCATCATCTAATATATTTTTTAAGAAATTAATATTACATGGAATTTGCACAAGTGTTTCATTGTCCCTCACTGTACTTAGAAACTGTGTCAAATGTAAAGGGGCCGCAAGCTCCTCTTCGTCTGTCACTGAAAGGATGACCACTTTGCACAAGAACGAGGAACGCTCCAGTGTCCTACGCACATCTTGACTGCTCTGTATTTCTAGTTTAATAAAAAGATGCATGCATATATATGTATGTCTATATACACAAACTATGAAATATGGAACCAGACTAGCATGCAAATACATCTGAACAAATAAAGCAATATTTGCAAAGTTAGAAAGGAAGAAAAGAAATTGTAGGTTCTGCTCTGTTTTAATATTATTTCTTCAATGCTAAGAAAAAGTGTCATAAAACCTAAGCTGCAGGTGCATACAACCCTGAATGTTTACAAGTTTACTTGTAGATAAAATCTAAACTCCTCTGTAAAGCTTTTACTTTTACAATAGCATTTAACAAAACCTAGGCTGTTCTTCAGTAGTGCTAGAATTACAACCTTGAGTGATGCCCTTTGAACATAAATATCCAGTTCTCACAAGAGGTCCTAACAGCAAGTTTGAAAATTGTCTATGATAGTGTGGCTTGAGTTTTATACATCCATTTATACCATTTTATACCAGTTTATACTGTTTTATATAATTTGTGTATATGTGTGCACATATAGTATACACACTATAGACACCTACACAAAAATTATAGAAAAATACAATTTCAATAGTTTTTTTTAAATTAAAAAAGAATGGTCATGTGGTTAAAAATATTAAGTGCTGTTTTTTAAGTAGATAGGGTAAATACCTAATCCAAACTTTTGGAGCTGATAATTCCAGATGCTGCTTAGCAGGAAGGTGACTGGGTTTCAGGTAATTTTGCTTATTTCTAAATATCAAGAAGAAAGAACAAAACCAACAAACTAAATAGCTTGCTGTTTTACTAAAAAAAACCCCAAACACCCACACCTATTGATCTTAGTCTTGTTCCCCAAATGCAAATCCTACCTTTTGAGTCCATGAACGAAAAATTTTCTTGAAAATTAAACAAAAGTTCTCAATGCTTTCATCTTGTCTCTCACTTGCATTGGTACATTTAGAGCAAATCCTTAGCCCAGTCCCCAAGCTACATGAGCAAAGAACCCACAAAAAGAACCGGGGGACATGAAAAGCAGTTCTTTTCATACAGTTTATCAACAGTTTCTCCAGTTTATCTGTCTGACAGAATAAACTTAAATCCAATTCAGTCTCCATCCTAGCCCAAACAATCATTTCCTCCAACAGGAACAAAGGCTTGAGGATTACTCAGCATAAAATCATCTTGTACTGGTTCTGCTTGAGATCTACCGGCCCTGCCTTGCCAGTAGTTAAAAAAAAGTTAAAGCCTACATGAGACTTGGTCATACAGTCTCAAGGGGAGTCAGATCTTGCTTTCTGCTCAACCACACCAAAACCAGAGTTGTTCTGTGGCACAAGAAGAAAGAGAGAAAACTTCACACAGAGGCAGAAATACTGAAAATGGCAGGCTTCTTTCCAACCTAATGAACTGTAGGTATCTCTGACCTCTGGGCCTCCTGAAATAAGACATATTACAAATTAACACCCATACCAAACCCAGGTACTTGAATCATGTTGCTCTCCCAAACGCTGAAATACTCAACTTTGTCTCTAAAACTATTGAACTGCTTTTTTTTCCCAAGTGTAGCTTCGTTTGTAGCTCTTAAACACTACAGTGATGTGCGTCACATAAAACCATAAATAGGTACAAAGTTAGGTAACCAGAACTAACACTTAGCATAAAAAAAGTCCTGGAGTTATTTGTCTCCACATCTCCGCAACACCTCCCTTGCAATTTCATACACTTGAACATCTGTGTTTTCCTTTAGCTAAGGAATGAATTCCACCCAGATTATATAAAATTATCTTTATAAAAAGATGTTCATGCAATGTATCCAAGTAGGGACAACATACGGTATTTTTGGGGCTGGCCAAAATGGACCGTCGTTAACTAAGCATTATTCTGACTTTTGAGTATTTCTCCACATTAACATTTCCTCAATTATATTTTTCTTAAGAGAAACATTTCAGGTAAAAATAATGTAATACACCTGGAATATGCTAAGAATGAAAAGTTATACCTTTCTCTTCTTACATATGGCAATAACTTTGTCATTAAAGCAATCGTAATTCTTCATCTGTTATGAGTTTTTCACCTTCATGTTCAGTAGCACTAAACTACAAATGCACATAACATTTTTTTTCTTTCAGATGTACATCAACATGCATAAAAATGCATGTAATTGCTGCAAAGCAGCCTATAACAACAGGTCCAAACAAACCCAAAAATTTTCTGCAATCATTATTTATAGGAATAATCCTTATCTAGTCAACAAAACTAACTGCAGGTGAGAATTTTGCTTTATGTATCATGAGAAAATATGTAAATTGGGCACCAAACATTTATGCTTTATTAGAATCGAGTGTTTTTCAGATTAATACAATGTTCTGGATGTTCCATGTCAATGGAAACTAAACTAAGTTGAACAATTGTATAATAACTCAAGAAAACTCAAACTCATTCAATAGTGTACGACAAGAAAATCTCACTTGGGCAGTCTATGGGAAGCTGGTACAGGTTAGTTTTATACCGTGCTTGAACAATGGAGGCATTAAAGTGGTGGTAGTATCAGTAGTATCTTCTGTTAGAATAAGATCTTCATTTTACATTTCTACATGTATACATAGGACTTCATACTTAAGATTGTTAATCATGCCAAAACTAGTATTAGTTGGGTTTTTTGTAAGTAGTTGGTTTTATAGTTTTAAAAAATGGGTACTTGAGGCACAGAAACTATGAGGAACATAGCCCTTCCGTGTTAAAACAAAGCTTGTTCATGATCTCATCACAATTGTTTCCGTTTGTACAACAGAAATGTTTTGAATGGCTAAAAAAATGGCTAAAAAGTATTAACGGTCAAGATCCAGTAAAAAGCAATTCTGTGTTGGAACTTAGGAGGTATGCAGAGGTGCTGCACAGAGGAGAGCGAGCAGTATGCAGTTGATATAATGGATGGAAAAGGGAGCATCCTTACCATGTGAAGTGTTAAATGCAACCCTTTTTACACTTTGAGATAAGACTGACTAACACCACCTATGTCAGGACACACTCAGATGCTATATAAAGGTATTATCATCCTGCCTTCAATGGAACCACCTGTGTGTAGGATTTGGCTTTACACATCTCTCTCTTCAATGCATTCATTTGTCTCTGCTACATTACAGACATGAAAGGCACCTTCACAACCAAAACTTAAAGAGCTCAGAGTAAAAAATTATCAACGTCTTAACTAATTGAAGCAATAACGAGATCTTAAGTCAACTTAGCAAAGGGCTAACTTCCCCACTTTCAGAAAGGCCAAGAGAATTTAAAATTATCAGAGTTTTAACTGTATGTTTCAATTCATAGGATTTCGTTTTCAAGACAAATTCCTAACTCCAGTTAAGGCATCAGTTTCAACCAGGGCTTGCAATATTGCCTTATATCACCATATAATTTCTTGAAATAGCGAACTTTGCAACTCAAATAATTTTCTGCTTGAATTAGTGATGAGAATCATTGGAATGTTCTCAACCTATACAGGGTTGATGTCACAGCTCCATATAACGGGACTGAATGGAATTTTATACCTGTTGTATGACTGTATATTAATGGAAGGCATCTATACAGGCCTTATTGAGTAGCAGAGAAACTGTCATTAACTGATTGCTGTTACAGTCCACAGATTTCTACATGTAACAATAAGCACTTATTACAATCAGGCAAAGATAACTTACTTTCCTTATCACTTTGAAGCAATAAAAATATCTTGAGAAAACCAATAAATTATTTAAAGCAAAATCTTCAACCTCTCTTAACCAAAATACATATTTAAAATGTCTGATTGCTTATATCTACTGAAATGAGAAAACAGACTTATTTATATTCAAATAATAAAGTAACATCAGTGTTTCTAAAGATCCAATCATCTTCAGTGATATGAACATTGATTAATTGATATGAACAATTTGAACAAGACAATACTGTTAACTACTAGGGGAAAATACAGTTTCACTTATCTACAAAATTTCCTCTAGAAAACAAGAGACTGTAAAACGAAGCAATTTTGTTCCTGTTACCCATGCTCACTGTCGCCACTTATTGTTCTTTTTAGGGATTTCTGTTTAAGAAATTTTACAAATAATCATTTTCCTAGTTGCATAATAAAACCATAATACATTTCAATCATACTAAAGTACGTTCGTAAAGAACAGACCAAACACTGATTCACCAGAGTTCTCCAATATACACTTATTAAATTGATATAATTCAAGAAAAATACTTTTAAGATCGTACACTTTAAGTTGTAGATAAAGTTTTCTTGTGATTGCTAGCAGAATTAATCCCCAAGCTTCTGTGGCACCACAGTTCTGATACATACAGAGCACAGCCAGGGGGTATTCACTTCTACCACTGGAAGTTTGGGGGCTCACAGCCCCTTTCAGGAATGCTCAGCACCAAGAACGGGTATAAAGTGTATCGATATGCTGAAAATTAACAAGAAAGGCCTTAGTCAGCAAATATACGTTGTGGTTTGGGGCTTAAATATGCTAAATAGTTTACTAAGTTGGAAAAGTTTAGACTTTTTTCCCAGAACTCTTGCATTGTGAACTCTTCTAGGTATTTTGCAAACAGCATTTTTATTTCTGAGTACTTTACTAGATGATATCTAAATCCCATTGTAGGCTACTTTTTCTTGTTTATCCATATATTCTTTTTTTAAGGTCACACGCAGTTAGTAATACTTCTGTGTCAGTGATATCACTGATAAATAGTCAGGGTTGTTTCTCATCATTTAGAATCCCTAAATGTTCATATAAGTGGCTCATGTTGGCAATCAAAATCTGTACCACTCTGAAATTTCTGTCCCATACTATCATTTCTGAAAGCAGGAGCAATGTTGCAGATAAAATTTTGGAAATAAGAGGGGTTAATCGTTGTGATCATATGATCCTACAAAGAGGCTAATATAAATAATTCTAAACCGACCAAATTATTTTCTTCGTCTTAGTGTATTTTTAAAGCTGAAATTTTGAAATAACAAGGGTAAAATCCTGCAAATGGATATATATGGCTTCAAAACCCAACTTTCAGAATGAGGTGTATTTTTTTGTTTTTTTTTTTTTTATTTTAGCAAATATCTAGCTAACATACCAAGTTATCCTGATGATAAATGCCATTCACGTCAAATACAGAGGCATCAGTAGCTCCACAGTTAAGCCGATGCTGGCAGAAATCCATTTCTAATGAATAACATATCTTCTAAAAATCTACACCAATTTTCTTTAAGAGCCAAATAAACATTTTTTCGATTATCACTATTTATATGTCTTTGCTTAGATTGCAGCAACAAACTGCAAGCATTTTCATGCCCTCCTTAAAGAATGGCATCTTTTCAAACAAACAGGGATGTTGGATGTGAGAGCTGAGAGTTTCCTTGTCAAGAGCAATGCGGAAGACCTGGAGGTGTGGGAATTCTTCAAGGCAGTGCTATGCCCACTTTTTTGCTTGTGAGCGCTATTTCTCATACTCACGTAAGTATTGGTGCCAAGACAATTTTCACTTCAAAATTCAAACTATTTTGTCATTTCAGGCATGATTTTCAGATCTCTGATGTTTGCATAAAAGGTGACAGTATTGTTGAATTAGAAGTGTTGGGGGGGAGTGGGTGGTGGTGTGAAAGAGAATTGTGAATACAGTGGGCTCATTTTTACATAAAAGAAATGTCATAGGTGTGAACGCTTAATTTATTATTTCCGTGCTTCAAGTGGGAATATGCTTCAGCAACTTAAATCTTAGGAGTGGGAATGACACCTCCTGAATGTATGCAAATTCCTCGTATCAAAGGGTAATTTTAAAATTACCCTTTAAGTAGCAGGATGCCTAATTAGTTCAGATACCGGCCATGCGATCCCGACTTTATTAAGCTAAAACTGCAGGTTTCAGTGCATGCTTCCTTGGAAGCAGGGTATGACCGGGATCAAAGGATCACGTTTGCTGTAGCCTCAGCCGGCGGAGACCTGCTTTCGCTGTGCTATGAAATCAGTCGGAAACTCTATTAACCTGTCTCCCCAGGAGAGCTCCACAAAACATCCCCCCGGAAAAGCTTCCCCTTCGCTAGAAGGCAACCCGTTTCCATGTCCGAGACCCCCGCGTACCCTGTGCCCCGCGGCTCCGACACCGCAAAAAAAAGAGATCCCCCGGTGCCTTTCAGAGGTGTCATTTACAGGCATGAAACTTCAGGAGCGGAGTACATCGGCGCCTCCAAACC
>NW_009232061.1:0-5381 GCF_000690835.1 Fulmarus glacialis
TGGGGCTCCGCGCCCCGCGGAGCCGCTCCGAGCCGAGACCTCCGCAGGGGTCTGCCCTGCCGGGCAGCCCGCGCCCGCGGGGGTAAGGGTGTGTGCCTGTGACAGGAGGGAGGGAGAAAATCCCTGCCAAGCAGTATTGACATCGAGCTTCTCTGTGGACGTGGGATACGAAATTTTACTTTAGCCTCCCGCATGAATAGTTTCGAAGAGAAACGGGGACGGGTGCAAAATTTCAGTCCAAAAAAAGACTCGTTCTCCAAGAACGGGCAACGCCAGGGATTGCCCTAAACCAGGGTATAACTGCTGCCTCGAAAAGCAAAATACAAGTCGTTCATGCACGTGGGACACTGCATACAGAATATGGATTCATATATAGATTTTTAGTAGGACTACTTACATAACCAAATTAATTTTCAACTCATTCAGATCTGTGCAACTGGAGCACATCCGAAAACTCATGCAACGCTCTGTTACTCGGTATTATTATTATAACAGCGTGAGTCAGTCAATGCTGTTAGAAGTGCTATCCCAAACATCTTGTCAAATAAATATTAGGAGCTTAAGTGGTGGATTTTGTATCATATTGAATGACCGTTTTGACTTTATAAGCTTCTTTATAAGCAAATAGATCACTAGAAAATACTAGTTGTTCGCTTGTATTTAAGTATGAGGAACTTAGGAGCTTCAGCCCATTATGTACAAAACCAGTTTTACAATAGGTCTTTCGTGATAAAGTAGGCACTAACCTACATTTTTCACCCAATAGATGGTGCTGCTTCTGAAACCATGAAGCTCTATGAACAAAGATCCATGTTAGGTTACTCGGAGTGAAAGCAATTTCGTACCAAGTTCTGCTAGTTAGAGGAAACTACTTTTTAAAATTTTGTCATGTGAAAAATGTTTTTACCTCCTTTCTGAAAGTATAGTGGAATAATTCAACTATAAAAGTGATGAATGTAACTGACCTTTAATTAAAATGTATGATCTTATAAGGGCATTAATAGCATTTTATTTTCACTTTTAAACAATCCTATTTCTGAAAACAGGGTACTTATTCTAATATAATTCCCTTATACTGGTTTGGCAAAGAATGGCCTGTCATAAAACTTTTGTTTTCATAACATCTTTCTTACATTGCCAACCTGTTTCCTAAAATCAGATGTACTCCCAAGACTATTTGAAGGACAAAATTAGCAGGTGCTTGTATATGTGTGTAGAGGTATGTGAAAATGTGTGAGTACAGATCAAGTACACCATGATATGATCATAATGTAATACAACACAATTCAATTTTGGAGACTAACTTCCATGTTCAGGTGATCCTACCACATTGCAAGCAATGCAAGACATAAACATAAGTTTCCTAATGAAACCTATGGTTTTTTAATAAGTTCATCTCTTGTGTTTTTAGAAATAAGGTGGTTTTGTATAATGTAATATTCAAATACATGTTCTGCATGTGTATGTTATATTCATGAATTTAGAAGATCTGTCAAGGTGGGAAAACAAGGTTTTTTACTCACACGTGAGGTATAATGTAAGTACGGCTACTTTTTTTTTCTCTAGACTGATACACTATTGTTTTCAAACCTGACCTGAAGGGGACACCCTTTCTAGATGTGATGGATGATTTGATCTCAACGGTGGTTCATTCTGAAGACTCATGAGCTAGACTGCTCAGTGTGTTCTATGACATGGTTGTTCCCAAAAATGAATACCCTGTACAGGTTATTAGACTGGTTTAATCAGATTTCATTTGCATATGTTCCTCTTTGAGTATCTGTCCATAACAAAATATGCTCTCATCTGGTAGTATTAGTTCATAGGAGTAAATATTTTGTTAGGATTTTGACATTATTTCCTTTTGTTTTTTCATAAAAAAATAAAATAAATGATGGCATACTACCAGTGTATGGTTCCTAGGGCTTGGTGAGAGAGGAGGACTGGGTCGGACAGCTGGCTCTTATTGTTAGCTGTTTCTGGTATGGAAGAAATAATACCCAGGGCTCTTTGAATGGGGTGTTGCTGAAGAGTGTAGCAGTTTCCCTTTGCATTCTGGAGACTATGCTTACTAGTTCGAGGCTAAGCAACATGTAGATCCCGGCCTCGTTTGCTTGTAGCTTCAAAAAATGTTGTTGAGGTCTCAGTTGGTCACATACAGAGCTCTACAGGAGGTCCTTTCTAATGAATCTGTTTGGGAGTTTTGCTGTTGCCTCTGGGAGATTCAGCAAAAAAAAAGGAAAATCTCAGTCTCATATGTGTTCAGAAAAGACCAGGCGGTCAAATCAACCTCACTGAAGAAAAAGCTATTAGAGCAGATGGAGGCAAAAAGTTCTTTTGGGAATGACAAGACAGTGACAGTTCGTTCTCTGTGTTATTGAAGAAATGCTGAGGGGCTTGATTCTAATATCCCTGCTGAGATATGAATAGCACCTTCCTCCACAGTGTTTCTGAAGCCAAGTACTGATGTAATTATTTATGGTGCAGGGTATTATCTGAGTATTCTCAGTGAGTGCCATTCAGTGAAGTTCAATGGAACTACTTGTGAAGTGGGATGGTATTCAGTCACAAGTAAGGGCACATGAGAAGTCCTGTGTGATTATTTGTGGACGCTACTGTGTACTTAGAATAGAGATTTCCTATGAAGTTCTTTCTGTTACTAAAATTAAAGGAAAAAAAAACTCTGTGGACAATTCACTTGCTTTTCTACATTTTTATTATAAATGAGAAATATATGAATCTGTAATCTTCAGCCTACATATATCTCAGGCTGAAGATATTCTTTGAAATTCTGCCCCGGCTTACTGATGTGTTCTATATAACCTCCTGAAAGTCACTGGGGTGTGCCCTTTTTATAGCTTTTGTCTCACTGCGCTTATGGAAAAAATATCTGGAGTCTTTTCAATAAGTAGACTATTTATGAATCTGTGTAGGCAAGAAAATGTTAATAGAAAAAGGAACATGTTTTAACAAATTACATTATAATTGTGGCTAAATTTGAATCAGAGAGGTGTAAATATTTAGGCAAGACTTAAAAAATATTCCCTGCTCTCACTAGCAAACTGTACGGGTAATTTCCCCAAATAATGTAAAAAGTCTCTCCAAAATTAGCTCATCTACACCTTACTACTACCACTGTCTGACCTCAAGCAGGAGTTTGCCTTTCAAAATGCAGCTAATTAAACTATGAATTGTTTAATTAGTTGTGTCTCACTTCCATTTTTCACTATCTAGAAGAGGTATCTCTCGCTCATTTTTAGTTTGTTTCTGGCATCCCGGTACCATGACTTTATTCACACAAAAGTAGTAATGTTTCCCTAAATATTCTAATTTTTCTTATACAACTGACATCAGGGCTGTATTTCCAAGCTAGCAGACAGCATACATCTCATGACCAACAGGAAAAGCAACTTCTCCACGCTCTTTACTGGATGGGCGCAATTAATAATAATGAGACTCTGAAGGGCAGCATTGGCTCAGCTTTCTAAGTCCAATCACGCTTTCTGTTTGTTCTCATGTCCGCACATTTAGATTCAATAAGCCCTTAGACTGCTGAAGGACTGTGGGATCAGATCATTCTTTTTTGCACTAACCTCTTATTTTGACAATATTTTTGTAGGCCAGATACTTGGCATACTTCGAACTCAGTTACATCACAGTAATATTACTGTATATTGGTTTTAATGCTTTAGCATATTTTACACCTAAGATGACATGTTTCTATGGATGATGATACATAGTTCCTATGGAGAAATTTAGTCCTGCCATATCTAAAAACATAAGAGCTAAAGCAAAAATAAGAATTTTAGGACTGTTAAACCATCTATTTTAACCATCTGTATTATAACCATCTATATGTTATGCATTTTTGTACCATAGAGATTGATGTATACCAAATATACAGTATGGATTTATTTTAGGTTCAAATACTGGCAGGTATAAAAAGTTGTGCAGAAATGAATGACATTTTAAAAGTTAATATCAGTGTAACCTAATATTTATTCAGCACACTAGTCTGTGGGACATATCTAAAATAGTTAAAGCTGTACTTTGCACTGTTTATTCAATACAATGTGTAAGAAAAGTTTTCTAAGTTGTATTTGGCCCTACTTCACCTCTAAATATACTCTTCTATCTGAATTCCCAGAGAGAAACTAAATCAGACATATAAAATTACAGTGGTAATTTGAAACTATTCTAATTATCATCTGAATTATAAATCAGGATGTTAATTTATGAATGTAGGCACTTGCCCATTTCTTAAGGAAGGTGATTTCCTTCATTTTCTGTGCTCATCATTTAAGTGGTCACTGCCCACTATGAGTTCTCTAATTAGGAATTTAAGGGTGAACAGATTCTGTTCTTTCGCTGACAATTTCAATTCCTCTTCAAACGTGCCGTGCTTCTCAGTATTCCCCGTAGGGCCTGGAAGTCTGCGGCAGTTCCGGAGCCCCCCGGTCCCATTTAACAGCTCGATTCTCACAGCTTCGTGCACCATTTATGTGGCTTTCCTGTACGAGACATCCTTTGGCTATTCAATAAGCTTCTTTTCCCATAAAGACAAAAGTTACCTTTTTGAATACATGTCAAGGCTTCTGCATTAGAAAGATAAATCAACAGGAAGAAAAGGACTTACAGTATTAAATAAACAAAATCCACTAAATGAAAGATAGCAAATTTTTCCAAGAGGCTGGGACTGTAAATGAAACTTGGCTCCAGCAGGTTGTTGAGGAACTGTTGGCAGCAGAGTACTTTTTGTAGGAAGGTATGGTGCAGGTTGCGTGTTGAATACAAATTACAGTCAATTCAGCCTTGAGGCTCAGGTGGAAATAACTGGAGATTTTAGAAAGAAGGTGAAGGTTTATTTTACTTATTTTGCATCGTTGGCTGATATTGTGGTTGAGGTGAAATAATAGACTTTTTAAGAAAAACAGGCACTGTGTAAAAGTGTCATGGATTATTCTACATGAAGCGTGCCGCTCAAAAGCTCCTATTGCCTTCTTGCCTTCTTGCCCATACTTGACTTGGATTTTCTTTGATCCACCAGAAGTAGCTATATTTCACCCTAGAAATCAGTATTTTTCATTACTAATTGAAGACTGCAGGAGCTATTGTTTGACTTAGCTAATTTCAGAAATCATTGCTGTGGTAAAAGTCCAGTGGATGACAAAAATACTATCCTACATCTGATAAGGAAAGCTCAGCACTGAAAGTAGGATGCCAGTGGAACTTAGGTGCCTGAACCCAAAATTTTAATTAAAAGGGCCCCTGGCTCAGGTAGTACTTTTCAGGGCTTCCAGGGAAGCTTTCAGGCAGGTACAGTTCCTCTTCTGCATGTGCCTTACCTGACCCTATTATATGCATCTCAGTGCCTCTTTCCC
>NW_009232061.1:5412-7979 GCF_000690835.1 Fulmarus glacialis
AAGTTTAATTGGGATCCAAACCCAAATGTTCTTTCAGATGACTTCCCTGATCCCGAAGTCAGTAAGGCTTCCCTAAATAGATGCTGACAGGATCCGGTGCCTTCATCTGACTTCTGTTTAAGACAAAGGACGAGGAGATGGCTGTGCCACCTTCTCATGTTGTGGCCCAGTGATTGAAGCGTTTTACCAAGGAAGGACAGTCTAGAGGGAAGATTTGTTCTGAGCTAAGGGGATCTGAAACTAAATCTCCTGTCTCCAAACGTTAGGTTTTGTCAAATGAGAGGACTTTTCATACTTCTTGTTTAAGCTGAAGCATTTTTCCTTAAAAAAAAAAAAAGAAGAAAAAAAAAAAGGGTCAATTACAGGGAAGGACTAGGGAGAAGAACAAATAACATCGTTATGCCACTGCATGAAATCATAGCTAACCTACTTCTTAAATATTTTGTACGCTTATGTTCCCCTCATCTCAGAAAGGGCACAGCAGACTTGGAAAAAGCAAGAGAATGGCAACAGGGTATCTGTTTTCAGGAATGACTGAATAAGCTGGGACTCCCTGTCAAGACCAAAGACAACTTAAAAGTTTGTTTTGTAGAGCATTATAAACTCACGAGTGGTGGGAATAGATTCTTCACTGACTCTTCCAATACAAGAGCAAGGGGACAGAAAATAAAGGCAGTAGGAGACAGATTTAAAACTAAATAAAATAAAAGGGTAGTTCTTCCTGCACCAGGTGATAGACTTGTGAAACTCTGCTGTAGGTTGCTCTGAGAGCAAACCGTTTTGAGGGGATACTAGATAAGCTCTTGAAAGAGAAACCTACTGAGGGTTGCTAAGCAGATGGAAAACACATCCATTTCAGGAATTTTTGGAGCTGGAAATAGAGCCTAGGAGAGTTTGCAAGGAAATTTTCAAGCATATCACATAAATTTGCTTTTTTCTTACTGTTCCTTAAGCATCTGCTTCAGGGTTTTGGAGGCAGGACTCTGAATTGGTAGGATAGTACAGCAGGAGAGGAAATAGGAGTTCTTATGCCTGCTCCTACTCAGTATTTCATTATCCACTTGCTTTCATTATCCACTTGCTGGATACATACATAAATCTCTACCACTGCCTTTTCTGTGGTTGTGCTCTAAAAAGAGCAGGTTTTGCTCATTTCTTTGCAAGTTGCAGATACTTATTCTCAGAAGGGGATTCTAGGCTGCACTTCTGAAGGACCCAACCTCCCAAAGGTGGGCAGAGCTCAGAGGCGTTTCCACCAACTCAGCATTTTACATCAGCTGTCCTGGGCAGCTGAATGCCATTTGGGCAAGCCAGTTGCTTCTTATTGCACTCAGCTGCCCAGCTCACCTAAAGACAGTGTAGGAGCCTGAACTTCAAGGCTCTGGAGCCTGCTGCTAGTGCCTAACAGGTGGGTGATTCGGCTAAGGGTCACCTTGCATCTGGGCTTTTGGCTAAGTCAGGGCTTTCGAATCCATCATTTACACCGCACCTTCAGATTCAGCAGCTGAAAAACAGGCTGGACATGGCTTGGCTATTTGGCATACAAAAAGCAATATTTACTTCTCTACATTTTCATAGCATCCAGTTAGACACACAAGGTAACGTATTTTTTTCCTACTGCCCATTATGTTTCACTAAACTTACAGACTGTAGAAAATTCTCTGTGTGATCTTGAAATATTAGAGATCCTACTTTGCAGATAGCATTCGGCAACCTGCATTTCTGTATGAAGGTATTAGGACTGCTCACCTGACCAGAGAGATTTCATCAAGAGTTTTCAGGAGCAGTACATCTGTTAGTACTTTGGCTCTGAATTGTCATCTTCATTGCCAAAAGGTTTCTGCTAGATACTGGATTACCTGAAGAGTGAAATATAAAGCGGGTAGCATTTGAAGAGGTATCCATCTTCACTGCCTAATTTATCTGTATGCTGAGATATGATAACAGTAAAAGCAGTGAAGAGTTTATTAAACAATAACATCAGAAAGGGTGAAATGAGAGACATCTAGAGTACTTGACTCTATTGAAATCATGTTACAAAATTGGTCTTCGAAATGCTGTAAATAAAGGATGCTGCATAAAAATAAATGAAAAAAAAATGTATCTTAGTGAATGAAGACGTACGTTTCCATAAATGCCCTAACAGAATTTGACAAAGAATTCCTGAACCATTTAAAATTGCCTTGGAAATCATGACATGTTCTTTAATTGGGACAGATTTTCTGGTCTTTTTTAGAAGCTATTCAGGCCAAAGTCAATTTTTTCCGTAAGTAAATGGAAGGATTTAGTGACTTCATTGAGATTTAGACTGGTTTGTATCATAATTCTTCAAAATATAACTTTCCAAATGTAATGCTATTTTTTTAAAGTTGTCAAAGCCTTGGAAAAGCAAAATTTGTAGTGTTCTGCAGGGGCAGATTACATTGAAGAAACTGAAAGCTTTTTGAAAGCTAAAGCAAGTATTTTGAGGAAAAATTAAGCCTTTAAAATCAGCGTTTAAAAAAAGACTTGATTCTTCAATTGCTTTATATGCTGAACTCCATGATTTCAGCAGAAGTTCCCAAAAA
>NW_009232061.1:8010-30783 GCF_000690835.1 Fulmarus glacialis
CGTCTGCTTGCTTAGGCTAAATAGCTAACGATCAGAGTAACAGCTGGCTTTATAAAAGTGACCTAATATTACTCCAGGCAGTTTGTCTTCTAGCTCCATCCCCAAACTGACCAACTGTGTTTCATCCATTTCTAGCCATTTGGAAAAATCATTTTGTTCCAAGAGTATGTCAATTGTTTCTATCATTTCCTTTTGTAACTCTTCTTCTGATAGGTGGGTGTAAGCATGATAATTAACAAATTTGGCAGGCTGGGACTTCCTGGGAGGGTGAGGAGCCTTCTGCCAGTCCCCTGGAGCACTGCTGTGAGGTGCGTGGGACATTTCACGTAACGTGGTGCACTCACCACACAACCCATCCACCCATCATCTGCACAGAGTTTGGGGTGAGTCCTGTGTGGTCTGTGCCTACTTCTTGCATTGTCATCTTTGCTTTTTGGACAGTAGCTTTGCATGTCATGTATCTTGCAACATGGCAGAAAAATCCCAAGGAACCAGGTTCTCTTTGGGGTTTTTTTGTTTTGTTTTGTTGGTGGTTTTTTTTTTTAACACGCTTTAGGTTTTTGTTAAAAAAACTGTATCACTGTAGATACACAGATCACAGTAGAACTGCTTCTGGCTCATATCAGTGGAACTGTGCGTGAATAAATCCTGGATAAGCATCAAGGAGAAAAAGATCCAAAAGAGCTATTTAAGTTTTAGGACAGCGCTGACAGAAAACCAAATAGGTACAAACCGGCAATGTGCAAATTTAAGCTGAAAATTAGAAGAAAGTTCCTAACCATTACAGCAATGGGATTTTGGAAAGCCTTTCCAATGGTAAGGAGCAAAAAGTCAACCTATTCTTTTTTAAGAATAGAGTACCATGTTTGTTGCAAGATCCTGTGGCTCCTGCAATAGGAAAGAACCCCATCAGTGATCTAGGAGTCCCCGTCAGTGAGTACCATGGTACAGTTTCAACTGTGCT
The DNA here is from genome assembly GCF_000690835.1 of Fulmarus glacialis. Taxonomy (NCBI): domain Eukaryota; kingdom Metazoa; phylum Chordata; class Aves; order Procellariiformes; family Procellariidae; genus Fulmarus; species Fulmarus glacialis. The sequence continues at coordinate 8,975 of NW_009232061.1, forward strand.
AAATAAGAAAACTGAGCAGTGTGCACCTGGCTGTGCCAGCCAGCTGCCTGCCGCTGAAACAATGTAAAACTGTCATTCCTCATGTCGGACTGATGAATTTGTAAGCTGAGGTACTGGGGACTGAGTGGTCACTTAGCATCTCCAGTACCACTCAGCATTTCAAACTGCACTGAGTAATAAAACATCATAAATCTATCCAGGAAAAGAAATAAAGTCTAATATAAAGTCATGAGACTTAAAAATGTACAATTTGGGTTTAATTATTGTATTTTGAGACTGTTGACAGGTCGCTATTTTAAATAAGATTACTTGTACGAGCACAAAGTAAGAAACCTCCTTTAAAGAAAAGTATTTGAAATCTCATGTGGTTATATGACTTCAGGAGCTAGGGGTTTAGTTAAAATGCTAGCCATTAGAAGATCTTTGAGAACTGGCAGTGCTCTCGCTTTCTCACATGACATGACAACAGGAAATTTCAATTCATTATATTTCAGTGTCAAATTTTACATTGGCTGAATTCTGAGAGTATTCTCAGGCTCATCCGCCCACTTCTCCTTGATCCTCTCCATGCCCTCCTCTCACATTCTCATATAAATGGTTTGGCCTCACCGACAGCCCCGTGAACTCTCTCCTCACTGTGTGCCCATTTCTCCAAAGACTCGGGTGTTACATGTTAGTCTACTAATGCAGAATTACTCCTGCAACTTTGTAAGGGTCTGCCCCTCTTTTGATGTGTATTTCTTGCATATCTGATACAATTCCTCTTCACTGTTTCATCCTGTATTTTGTATTATCACTAACTTTCTCCTCTTCTTTATTTGGGGTAAAGAAAAAGGGATTCATATTTTGCTTACTGCTTTATCTGTATGGTAAAAAAGCCCTAAACACATAAATCAATATAATATGTATTAGAACTAACCAAACAGTGGATAAAAAAATGTAAATTCCTTATTTGTTTTTTCTCTGTGAGTTATTTTCTGCACAGTTGTCTAATCACTTAGTCAAAGGTTTAGCTTTTGGTATCTCTTGATGAGAGAGAGAAAACAGATTTCTGTATTTAACATACATATATTTGAACAGAGGTCAAGTCAGTATTACATTCAACAGAATTCATTCAGGAATGAAAAAAAGACTAGAAATTATTCTTTTAATTCATTAGTGGAAAATGCATCCATACAAAAAGATTATGGGAAGCTATCCTTTAATCTGAGTATTTTTCAGTCTTTTCTGGTTTGTGCTATCCACTGTGGGATTTGTAACGTGTGAATCAGCAGAGAAAATATGTTTCCATGTGGCAGTAGTCTTCACTGTCTGTATGGGAGATTCCAACCTTTTTCTGTGAGGTGGTAAGACTGTGACACAAAATCTGCTAAAGATTTGTCTGAGTAGTGGCTGTACTGATGGAGGGAAAGATCACAACAGGAATGGATGTATACTGTTGATTAGGAGTATGTGCACATCTTAAATGATCTGATTAGCTTTTGCAACTATTTAAGTGTTTACAGTAGGAGAAGAGATTCATCATATTAAAACAAATTGCAAGTGCAATTTAGAGCAGATTAAAAATACCGTTATTGCTGTGCTGAAGGGAGAAGACAGATTTAGCTAAATCAGGTGAAGCTAATACGGCAGTGATGCATAATGGCTAGTTTCAGGTTACATGCAGGTCAGTGAAATAGAAGAAAATGTATATGGAGCAACCAGAAAATGCAGTTTTGTTTTTGGTGAATAAGATAATATGAATTAATCAGGTTTTTTTCACGTGATCTACACATTCTATCACAATTGTAAACTGCATTTGAATAAAGCTGTAATCCAGGTTTTCATGGAAAAATTGTAATTATTGAGGGGTTTTGTTCATTAGTTAAAGAATTCCGTGGATGCGCAAGAGTTTTTCTAAATACATGAAACCCTGGTCCCCTGAAATCTGTTATTCACTTGAAAGCAACAAGAAATTTGACCCATTCAGTAGCTTTACGGTTAGATCAAAGAAGAGATTTAGTCACCTTGCAGTGGAACTCAAAATGCTGGGTTAGGCATCCTGCTTGTTGTATACAGAGCACGAGAGTTATAGGCACCTAGACTGGGATTCAGAGCAGCCAGCATGCCCAGCGCTGGGACATGCAAGCCTGGCTGGTAAAACGAAGATCAGTGTAGAAAGTAGAAAAAAAGTAACAAACTGGGAAGTGCCTCTTAGGGACACATATTGGGAATAACTGCTGAAACATCTTGTTTAGATGGCTAGACCCAACAAAAAATATCTTGGAATTCAGAATTGTTGATCTTACTACTCATAAAATAGCCATAAGGTGTTGATACCGGATACTTCTCGTAATCATCTAATAGTACAACATTTACCAAAGAAACAGGAGATGGCAATCCTAAACCTTTCCTGTGTAAGGGGGTTTGAACCACAGCTGTGGAGAGCAGCGTTGTCTACAGGATGACAGAGCACAGCAGTTGAGGATGGGCGATAGTGCTGATCTGTACCCAGGCTGAAGATGGGAACGGTAGAAAAGTTTGAAAGAGGAAACCTAACTATCCAGTCTAATGGGTGAGATAAGGTGGTCCAGTGAAGCATTTCTAGGTGCCAGACTAGATTTTTGCCCTCCTTTCTTCACTGTGCCTGCCCTACCCTGCCCCAGAAGCAGCAGCAGCTGCCATGTGCAAGCAGCAAAGCCCTGGCCTGCTTCTGCTGTGGGTCCCCCCATCTCCCCCCGCCACGTCCCCCCACATCGCTGTCTCTCCTGGCTGCAATAGTACATCTCTCTGCTGGGATGGTTGCAAATGTGGACAAAGGCATTTGGCTGCAGAGGCAGCCTGCACTGCTGGAAGAGCCACTCTGTCTGCGGCGGGGGATAGGAGACAGGCCAGGAAATAGGTTCTGTGGGCTGGATTAAAGCCTTGGGTCAGCAGTTGGACATGCTGGGTTATGTCTCACCGTGAAAGGAGTGAGACATGGGGTTCCAGTCCCTGTCAGTGAGATTATTGCTGTCTTTTATCTAGCTGCTATCCAATGTAAAAAACATTGGATTTCTGTTGTCTCCTGTAGTTTTGAAACCTGCTCAAGAATGCTGCTGTGTCTCCTGGATGGGTCGGTCTGGTGCTTATCTAGGTCTTCTGGGCATCTCTAGATAGCCACCTACTTACCCCTGATCCGTGAAGTCTGTGCATCCTTCAGTCTTGGACCAGTTCCTATTTTTTTGTGTTACACCAGCTGAACCAGTTAGACACAAAAGTGTATTGTATCTCTCCCAGAAAAGAAAACGGTGCAGCTGTATCGTTAGTCTGCCTAGGAAACGTATGCATTTGCACCGCCCCTGTTGGAATAGCAGGAGATTTTCTGCCGCAGGCAGGTACGGCAACCGAGTGAGCAACAGCTGCAGTGTCCTGGAAGAAAATACAGCATGTGCTCCTTTTTGTAGCAAATCAGCTGCTTTAGATGGCACAGAGACAACAGATTCATTTCCCCGGTGAGTCACTAAGCCTCCCTGAAGCCCGGTATCTCCAAGGCTTTCGGCTGAGGTGGAGCATATTACACCACTTCCAATACAGCCAAAACCTTAAAGGCTTCGTCAAACCCATAATTAATTAATGCTTGTGTAACACTTAGAAGATATAACTCACTAGATGAGCACTAAGGCTGTTGCTAATGATTTTAAATCTATGAAGCAACTTTCTAAAAACCTTTGAAATTGGCAATTATAGTGTTCTGTCTTAGATGGAAAAGCTTTGATCACTCCAGAGCAGGAAATAAATGCATGACTTAAACTGGAGAGATACAGTAACAGAACAGCGGCAAACTGCTAAATACACTGATGTGGCAGAGGGCCAGAGGAAGATTTGCTGTTGCTCCTTCCAAAACTCGATTTGAAGCCATTTCAGTATTTCTGTATTGCATAAATGACTGTGAAAGTCCTAGGAAGTCTGCAGTTGCATGTACTTATGGTCTGAAGATAAGACTTAATTGAAGAATTTATTTTCATGCCCTCTTCACTTTTTTAATGTCTATGCAATTACAAGGCTACATTCTGATACAGTGCTAGAAATGAACCTAATGAAAATATTCTGATCTGTCCTATGTTCCAACCTAGATGCTTTAGTAAGATTAAAAAAAAATTACAACATTTTTAAAAAATCATACAAATGTGTCTGAAAGCCTATTGTTTTCTGTTCAAGGGTAGGAATATTTTGTAAAGAAACTAACTAACTGCAGTCTAGAAGCTTGGTTTTGCTGTCATGTTTTCCGAGAGCAAAATATGTGAAGCTGTCTTCTTTGCTTGACTGGTGCTGGTTGTGGGTTCAGCAATGACATCCACCAAACTGTTTCCCTAACTTATTCAATTTTCATGAGGTGATTAAAATTTAAGAGGTTCTTCAGTATAAAGCAGTGTAGTCTTTGCTTGTAAACTTTCTACACTTCCTCAAGTAACTTCCAGTTATTCATGGATAGGAGAAAGAAAATAAGAACATTTTAAGAAAATTAAAAGGCATTACAGAAAGGCTGTTTTTAAGGATGTATGAATATTTTTAAGCTAGTGTAGTGCTGTCATATGCAAATAATGTGTACCTGTTGAAGGCATCTTCAGAAACACTTTATTTACTTTGGTTAATTGCTTAATAAATTCTCCCTAAGAGATGTTTGAGTAAGTGAAAAATACTCTTCAAGTTGCTCCTTGAAGGAACAAATATTATTGTAATGGTTTTATATCATAATAACAAAATAAAGTTACATCCAGGTAAAATGAGGAGGAAAAAAATCTATCTCTCTACTTGTCTGTAAGCTTTCCGCTGAGGGATTAAATGTTAGTACTATGGCTATTTATGCAATACCGATATACTTCAGAAATTTTACAAACATTTGGGAAATATATAACTACCTATGGGAAATATAGCCATTTAAATTACACATTATACTTATTTCATTCTATGGACAGACTAATCCTCTAACTGGGCTTTTACACGTTAGATATTTAAACAAAAAACTGAGGTTAAACTGACGTGGAGATGCTGTATAATCAGGAAATTGCTAGCATTTATTATTTATGTATTGACGACATCTAAGTGCATTTGTCAGTGACTGGGATTTCATTGCGTAAGGTACCGTATGAACACAGAGCAGGAGTATGACACCTGCCATAGGGAATTTAGAAATAAAATAAAATACAAAAAGAGAAGCTGGAGGAGCTGCTAAGGAAAAAAATCATATATTAGTATAAAAAGCAGTTGAGTTGGTGAAGCAGCAATCTGTCACGTCTTTTCTAGCTATTCTGGCGAGTGAGAGTTTTCAAAGAGGTATTGAACGGGTCTGTCTCAGTTCCTCATCTGTAAGGGAGAGGTAGTAGTACTTTACTCAAAGGTGTTTTGTGTGAACAAGAGCATGTTCGCATTTCTAAAGCTCTTTCAAGAGAAAAAAGGTTAGCTCCAAGTCTTATGTTACAGGGCAGAGTCCCGCTGCGAGGAAGTTAGGCAGGTAGGCTTTGCAGTCTCCCTGGGACCTGAAGCGTGCATGCAGGCAGGGCGGTTTGCAGTCACCTGGAGCCCCTGGTGCAGCCCCTTATGTGCCCTGTAAGCCCCAGGCAACGCTTACGGGTGAGGAAAAGCATTCATCTGGAGACATAAGGTATTCTGGTGATTCAACAGGGAACTGAAAATCATGAGACCAAGGAACTAAACCTGGCAGACAGCGTCAACTCGAGCATGTCGTTTACTTTCTTTGCCTCAGTTTGCTGTCTGCAAAGCTGAGACAATATCCCCATACTTTCTGAAGTCGGCTCAGGAGCAAAAGCACTGCGTAAATAGTAGGGTGCACAGATAGTACAGTGTGAGCACTGGCATGTGAGGAGCTGAGGTATTTTGCTTCTGATGACAAGATAGCCCTTTCAGCATGAGCACAGCCTTCCTAATGGTGTATGGCTTCACTTAGGTGAGACTGCATGTACATTTACACCTTGGGTCAAAACAGCTGATTTGAACATTTATCCTGTGGTGGATCATAATCCTAAATGGAAATTCTTACCCAGTGTGACCCAATGGTACCAGAAACCATGGGCTGCAACAAGGCCCGTTACGTCACGGTCCCAGCCTGAAAGTCAGCATGCAGAAATGTGGCAAACTCTGATAGGTGTTTGCTGCATAAAACAGAGCTCTAACATCCTCGCAAAAGGAACAGTTACACTGAATGGGGATACCACTGATGTTATTTTATCTAATTGTTGTGATTTAATGTTCATATGCTGTGTATAGCTAGAAGCGTGATCAGACAGTCGTAACAGCCTAAAAAGTTAGGTTTTCCTCATGTGTAGCAGTCAGTACAGGTTGGGTTCACATGTCATGTTTGATGATGATGATGATAATAATATCCTGTGTCATTCTTCTTCCTGTATCATTCTTCTTCATGCTATGAAGGTGGGCACGTGAGCATGGGTATAGGGCTGGTGGCTGTCAGCAGCTGTTTTCCGTTGCCATCTCGGTTCCATGAGGTCTTGCAACACACGTTGTCTAGATGGTCCCTGGTGCCAAATGAATCGGTACAGCTTTTCTCTCTTATGCCCTCCGTATTGCCAGGTAGAAAGGGGCGTGGGTCACCGGTCACACTCTGGTGTTTGCTGCCAGTTACCACACTGCGGTGTCCTGATACATTATTGTTGTCTTCCATTCTGGCTTCAGGGAGGTGGTGCTCTGTATCCGTAACTTGTAATTCAGAAGCAAATGTTGACTTTTAAATTGTGACCATAAGGACAAATACTGACATGAACAAAAGCTTTAAATTCCACAAGCGAGCAGTGGATAAAAACCTACCTTTCTTTTTACTCTCTCCTTAAAAAAAAAAAGCATATGTTAAAAATGAATAAAAAGACCATTCCAGATTTCTGTTGTCTTCCAGTAAATGATAACTCATGGTGGGGGGGTAGCGGGGGAGAAAGTGGTGAGTCCTACTGACAAGAGGAAAAGTGTTAATGGTAGTTTCCAGAGTCCTTGTTCCAGAGTTCACAGAAATCCCACAGAGAGATTAAGAGAAAGGAAGAGAGCAAATGGAGGAAAAGAAGAGGGAAAAAAAAAAAAAGAAAGGGAAAGGGAGAAAGAGAAGGAGGGAAAGAAGAAAGGAGGGAGGGAGGAGGGAAGGAGAAAGTTTACAAAAGAGACACACTTGGCACTTGTGCAGCTTCTGTTTATCTCATGCTTTGGAAGTTTGGTGCTGCTGCAGTCTGCAACTACTCGCCATTTGTAACTACTAGAAAAGGAGACTGGGGAGGAGAGTTAAATTAATCCTGCTATAACTTCTACGGGCATCGCATCACCAAACCCAGAGAGAAATGAAATGAAGTGACTGAACCCCAAGCTTTCAATCTCAGTTGTTTTTAATGACTCTCTTCCACATAGTGGGGAAAATGAAGAGGGTAATGCTACCAATTTCTTCTTTTTTTTTTAAATGCAGCCAGATGGAGTTTATTGCAGAGCAGTTTGAGATGTACATTCATCACAACAGAGAAAAAAATTGTTCAGAGCAAGAGATGAGGAGTCTTTATATATTTGTTTTTAACAGGAATTGTTTATATAACTTCCTTGGCATCATCACCACAGTGATCTCTAAAGATACATAGGTAGGTAATACTTCTAGCAAATACATAATGAACAAATTACAGAAAGACACTTGTTGACACTTGCAAGGAGAGGTTAAGTGGTGCAACGAGAAGAGGAGTGATGGGTTTGGGGAAGGAAGAGACACGACCCCCTGCCCCCTTACCCGCACTTCCACCCTGCCTTGGCCTCTCTCTGTGGGTGACCCACAACACCTTCGCTCTTCTCCTGCTCATAGGGGACCTTATGCACTCCCCTTCCCCTCCATCTCTTCCTCAGCCCACATGTGGATGTGACCCAGATTTCCCTTCAGAAAATCCTGTTGTTCTAGAGGCGAGGAGAGTTCTTGTCTGACAGGGGAAGAGGGAGTCCTGCAAAGCAGATTCTGGGTAATTGTCACTCGCTGCCTGTGGCAAGCACGCGAATCTGAGATTATCGTTTAAATTCTGTTTATACAACATGCAGTCCCAATGCAGTGAGAGTACTGTAGATGTTCTGGCAATATTACAAATAGATCATAACAACATTTGTTAATAAGTGAGTGCTGACAGTGATATTCAGGCTGTAATGACCATTGTAACCTAAAAAATCCCAAGAAGCTTTATTGTTTTCAAAACAGAAATGTGTATTCTTAGGCTGAAAGGTAATTTGGTTGGAATAGTACATTTCGTTTATAATGAATGCATCCAGACCTAATGCTGCCTCCTCGTACTATATGCAAAACCAAGATTTGATGGTAAAACTCACTGGTCCTGAGCATGGCACACTGCTGCCTCTATGGACAGAATATAGTTGTGCATTACAGATCAAACGGGGACTTTGCTGGTTTTCACCAAAATGTATAGCCTCTGGTAGTAACTGGTTTTGTGAGGGAACATCTGAAGAGGAGTCAAAAACTTGGACTTGAAAGGACCGTGGCTGGGTAGAGTTTTAGTGTGCAAGGGGGAACGGACAGGCTGGTGTGGCATGTAAGTTTAAGTTCTTTTTCAGGGAGACAATATTTGGAAATGAGTTTCAGCTAAATTTCACAATTATTTTAATGGGAGAAAACAACTCTAAGTTCTTTTTGATGCAATATCTATAATGAGTGCTATTTTAAGAATCCACCCAAGGCTCTAGTCATGAAGAAACATGTGCTTGACTGGGTTGCATTCTCTCTAGAAAATAAAATTGATGTTCTACTTTCAGCTCTAAAGGGAAGATCTTTGTTCTTTTTTCCTCCAAGCCAGAATTCCATGATGGCTGTGATGTATATCCTAGTTTTACGGGGAAAAAATCAAAAGAGAAACAAGCTGTCATCTCCTGTGGGGGGAAAAAAAAAAAATCTAACATTATGCTGGCAGGAAAAAAGGCATACTATTGCAAATCCTGATCAAAAGAAATTCTTCTACTCAGTTCTAAACTGTGTCCATAAAATTTTTGATGTACATCTATGAGGCATTACGGTTTTCTGCCATATATTATACAACAAATAAATTTGTAAGAGTAAGGTAATATTAGGGTAAGAACTAGTATCCAAGAGCTACTCTTGGATTTCAGTGACTCAGATGCCCAGAAGGAAATTAGAAAAACTTAGCTGCTAATGCAAATGACCATATAGCAAACTAAGTTTGAAGAAGAGTATTGGTTCCAAGTATACATAAGCATCTGCTTTCTTTAATGTAGGAAAGTATCCAAAACATGACCAAAAATGTGGAGTATTCAGTGCTTGAATGAGAACCAGTATTATTCAACATACACCAATGTAGCCTCCCAAGCGCTATAAAGGTAAAAGCAGAGATTAAGATACCAATAAAACCAACAGAACCTTTTTTCCTACAGTTATATTCTTTCATCTCCTTTCCTTCCAGTGCTAATATGGAAATCATAAGAGACCAGATACGGTTTAGTGAATGAATAAAACTTAATCCTAACATAAATAAACTAGTATACTGCCAGTATAAGAGCAGTGAACCCATTCATTTGGCAATAAGCCAGGCATTGCTGGATAAATTAAAATGCAACCTTTTCATCACTGTTTGATTTAGCAATGAGTTGACATCAAACTAGCAAACATGCACTAGACAGCAAATCCAGAATGTGATTTCTCCGTATTAATACTCTGATCTCTCTTTCATTGCATTCCTTCGTAGTAGGCAGAATTAATACTGATAGAATTATTTACATTATTTACTCATAAAAAAAACCCAGTCATGTTAAAGTGTTAGTTTGCACTTAGCTGGGACTCAGCATATATAAGATCCTTCTTCATCCTTAATCTAATTATGACAAAATTAATAATGACAAGCCTTGAGAAAGTAAGTGCGTGACAATTAATAAAGAAGTGGTTTAGATATGAAGGAGTTTGCTTTGCTTATGATGACAGGACTCAGCCTATGTATCAGCAGTATAAGAGGAGTATGCTGAGAAAAGACAACCGTAAAGATAAAGGTAAATCATTAAATCCAAATGAGACCCTGGGGACTAGGAAGATAATGATGGATAAATCAAATCTGAGATGTGGGCTGAGGCACAAACATATAGGTGAGAAGGGAAGCTTCAATTTGATACAAGGAAAAGGTAACGTTCAAGCCATGATCTGTGTGTTATATGAAGCCTCAGAGAACAATTCATCCATCATTCAGCCCGTTGATGGCAGCTTGCTTTCCCTGGGGAGTTAATTTGATGGGAACAGCCTGCCTTAGCTGTCATTTCTACCAGGGCTGAGCAGCTTACTCCTATCGCACTGAGCTTACTGCGCTCGCCTGTCACCATGCATGCACACAAATAGGTTTCTGCCTGCTCTGGGGTAGAGATAGCCACTAGGAGCAGGCCAGAGCAATTAATTGGCCATTAAAAACTCTTGGTCTGCTCCCAAGATGATCCTAGGAAAAAGGATCTGACTGCTTTGACGACTGCGACCATCTTTCAGCCATCGCCTGTATTGATTCTTCAGTGACACATAAGCCTGCCCTGGCAGCAGATGAAGTTATGGGCCCTGCCCACCAGGATGGCCTTTGCGTGATAAGGTGTATGAAAACAGATTAAGTAGAGCAATTAAAACATTAGAAATCTGGAAAGAAGTGCATGTGGAATGGTGGCTGGCAGCAACATTAAATGGACAACTTAAAGCTAGCAAAAACTAGATGAAAACTTTCAGGCCATAAAATAAAGCAAAAGGAAACAGAAAAATTAGGAATGAAAGGTAGGAGAGAAGGAAGAAAGGAAACTAGAAGGCAGGAGAGTGAAGGTTTGGGTCCTGTTCTGGATTAACAAAGAACTTCTTCCAGAAGATTTTTTTTCTTTTTTCCAAAAGCTCTATTTTCATTTGTACTTTAAGCTCCACATACACTCTATAGATTTAATTCCCTTTCTTCTGGAAAGAGAGATGAAACATTTATGTCCTGTTTTGGAAAGGTGTGATGACTTCATTTTGATCTTCAGCCCAGGAGTAAGTTTTACCAATGAAGAAATAAAAATGGCCAGATACACACTCTGTGGTCCTCTGCACATTGACCTCAAAAGTTGGTGGGTTCAGGTATTTGTGAAAAGCCATGGTCCCCTGATAACTTCACATTGCTACACTTTCCTGATGAAAGCCAAGATACATTTATGTGAAACTTGGAATTCACAGTAGGCTAGACCTTTATTAGTTTTTTCTTTCTAATCTCAGCTGTAAGATGCCAAGGAGATTCATGCTGCCATGGTCCTTTCCTCTACAAGAGAGTAGAGGGGGTACAAGAGATGGGGGAGAGTTAATGCTGATCCATATATTCTAACCATTGAAGGACCAAATATCTTTCCCCTTTGTGATGAAGATTAGAACTTTTCTTTTCTAATGTAGACTTTGATATTAACTATAAATCATGCCTCATGAGAGCTTTTAAAAGGCACCATTTGCACAGATCGTAGCCAGCACACCAACAAGAGGTTCTCCAAAGAGAGCACTTACTTCCTGCTTACTTTCATGTGTCATTCCCTTAGAGTGGAAAAAAAAAAGTTTGATTTCTTATTTTCTTCTCTTATTTTGCTTTGGTATACTTGTACAGAAACCCATGGTTTGGAAAGAGGCAGTACTTTTCATCATAAGTTATATATAACTTCAAATAATCAACACTTGTAGCTTGGAAAATTTGCATTTCCCACAAATGAAACAATATATAATTTACATATTGCTTTTTCACAGCAAAGCTATTTCCTTTTTATGGAGGGACTTATTTTGATGAAAGTCCCTTGAAGCTGATGGTAAAACTGAAGTAACAAGTTAGTGATACGGAGTACCAGACAATATTGCGTGAAGTATTGAATGCTGAATTGCAGAAAGCTATGTGGATATACGAAATATATTTGTTGTTAGTGGTAGGTATTTATGGACCGAAGAAAGATTTTTCCAGTTTCTTCTCCTAACTATCACCTATTCTGTGCATGCCCTTGGACAAAGATCACTTAGAAACTCAGGATTCGTGTCTTTTTCAGGATGCTTGATTTCTTCGCAGATTCGTTTTAAGAGCAGAATTTAAGGTACAGCCTCAAGAATAGCTTTGAAGTCCCAGACGGAGGTCACTACCTGCATGCATGATTATTGATGTCAGCTTAAGGATTTTTACTTACTAGAATTCTGTCACACACAGAATAAATGGTTGAATAATTTACTTGGAATAACTAATGCCTCTTACTAAATCCTCTATTTTCTTTTACTAAGAAATATGTTTTATTTTTTGGAAATAATTGTTAAACCCTGTATTGCGATGAGCAGATAATTTAAAGCATAAGGGGTACTTTGCTTTAAAGGAGAATAGGGTAAGGGAAAAGTTTCTTCCAGTTCATTTGTGGAAATTGTGTTCCAAGCTATTTGAATTGAGGGCATTTTAGATGATAATGTTACGAGTTTTTTGTACTCTCAGATCACACCTGAGCTTAATGGTCTCGGCAAAATCAGTGGCAAAACTTACTGTTCCTTTAAAGGAGCTACAGTTTCTGACGGAGAGGCTTGGGTGCCTAAGGGAGGCAAGAAGGAGCTTTGTAATTACATTGTTACATGGTAGCCTGACTTAAAAATAATTCACAGCTTTTCAGAGAAACTAGCAATTATCTCTGAACTCGGTAAAATTTCCATCCTTAAATATAAAAGAGAAATCTGTTCAATTTGTAATTATCTTTATAGGCTGTAAAAATAGGCTCCAGATAAAGAAAAAAATAGAATTCCTTTCATTAAAACCCATGAGTTTTGTTAGATCGAAAGGACATTACTATGAAAATATTGGTCAACTTAAAACCTCAATGTGGTTCGGTTAGAAAAAAAACAAATATATATTTCATTATTGGGAATTCCTTCAGCATGTACACAACAGAGTCACAGGAAGCGTTTTGCAGGTGCAGAAGCTGCCGAGAAAGGTTTGGAAGCCAGCAGAGGGAGGGTTTTGTGGAGGGAAGGCACAATGTCGGTTAGCCCTAAATGAGCTGAGAGGAGTGGAAAACTAAAGATTGGATGGCAACAAGCTGAGAACTAGAAGCTGAAGCATTTGGGACAGGCTGTGCATCCCTCAGTGCCTTTGAAGTAAGAGGCTGTTCAAGTAAGACACTGACCTTTCTTCGTCCTGTAACATACCATTCACCAAAAGGTTAGTCTAACAGGACCGATCCAGATTCCTCAGAAAGATCTCACTTTTTCCTCAAGAGTAATTTTCTAACAGCAGGTGTATTGCTGCTTTTCAGGGAAACATTTTTAAAAGAATTCATGTCATTTAGTTGCAGAATATCCGGTAGGAGCATTTGAAGTTGGAAGACTGGAATCTCCCAAGGTCTTTTTTAAAATTAATTCCTAATAATGATTTATAAACATAGTTGCAATAAATCCAATACCTGGGAGACCCTGTCCTGGCCTCTCCTCATTCAAAGTCCTTGAATGCAAAATTACAGTGATGTCTTATGGACCAAAACTGATTTCAGTGAAATTTTTTAAACAAAATTTGTAAGGATGGGTCTGAGGGGAGTAGAAGTACCCTCCTAATGTTTGCAAGAGTCTGGTTATGGCAAAAATGCCTGTCATTTTTAACAAGGTCAGCAAAGCCAAACTGCATTGAGGACACCTTATTGGTCAAGTGAAGATATTATATCTTCGTTTTGTTTTATGTGTGACAGATGCACTGCTGTGATTTGCAGAGTAATTTTTTTGACATAAAAAACGTCAGTATTATGGCACAGCAGAGTAGCATTTTTATGGTACGTGGGATATTTCCAAACTGTTTTGATTTTGTGGCAAATTAGCCTCAGGTAGTTGGATAGTGATTGTTTATTTTAAAAGACCATTTTAAACAGTTACCTAAAATATTTTTTTTCTTACTGTTTAATCATTTGCATTTTTTTTACTGTAAACTGTATTTTAGGAGACAAACATAAGTATTTTTTGAAAGTTTCATCACAATATTCATGCCAGTGAGAGCTTGGCTGCCTGTTTTCTCTGCAGACTTATGTAGATTTCTAGGGACCTTGTGTGAATGGAAGGAGTCTGAATTTGTGTCCATGGTAATCTGTTCAATGTGCAGAGGAAGTTACAATGGCATTAACCCATGAAAAGGATCAGTTGTTTTCATGGAAAGCAGTCAAGACATGCTTTGAATTCAGATAGTCAACTTAATCAGAGCTGGACATCGTTTTTTAAGGGTTTCTCTTTGAAAGAGCTTAATGCTGGTCACCTGCTACAGTCAAAATACATCATTTATCTGTAAAGGGGCATAAAAAATTAGCAGTTAGCTGAAGAATGGATACATCCCTGAAATAAAGAAAAAAAAAATCCTGCAGTTATTTACAACCTCTACTTGGGCAACTAGAAGCATGAAAATGGCATAGTTGTCCTGGCTCATGACCTGCCTTCTGCCACTGGGAGCTGAGTGAGTTCATGCAGTGCTTCTTTAGGACTGGGAATTCAGCAGCACCAGTCCTCACTGCCTTACCGGGTGCAGTGGGAGTCCTGCCTGAGCAGGGGTGGCCAACACACCTGAGAGGCAAGACACAGAGGGGCTTGAGCAAATGTGGTGATTCAGAGTCTTGTATCAACCTTCATAGGACATAACGAGAATTCAGGTCTGGTCCCCCATCTCATCTTGCTTTTCCTCAGACATAAATGGTTCTGCTGGTACAGCTGCCCTGGTAGGAAGAAGGTGGTTGAAACTATATTCCCCTTTACCTTTACGAGAAGAAAATCATATGTAGCAGCCTCACTTGGGTTTTTCTCCTGCACTTAAATTAAATTACAGTACAAGGAAGAGTAGCATTAGGCAACCTGTGTTTATTTGGCTATTCAACAGAGACTTAATTTGCAAGATTAAATAATACCTGTCTCAGCTTCATCTGTTTCAGCTAGTGAAAGTAAAAGATTCTTCTGCTCCATATCTTAATTAATTTGCTACAGGATATTTCCACAGTTTAATGTTAGACTTCTGTTAGGGATGGCTTGCTTTTGATGATGATGAGGATGACAAGGTTAAAAATAATAAATACAATTAATATAAGAAAATAAAAAGTTCAGGGTCTATAATTTATCTAAGTTTTTTACCGTATCTGTCTAGTGCTACTTGAGCATTTTATACCACTGTTAGCTAAATGAATTTGCTGTATTGCTGCCTGAAGCTGCATTTAGAGAGCATTGTAACCACATTTCCTGGCCTTCCTTGAAAATGGCATTACCCAACAGCTTTCCAATGGGAAGAGGCAGGTCTTTCAATGCAGAGCTCTGAATTAACGCAGCAAGAACAGCTGGTACTTGCCCCTAATCCAATTTAAGAGCTGTAAGTTCCCAGAATTATTTTCATAAGAGCTACTGTGCCCTGTGCGTGTTCAGCGGTGGAGATGTTTGGACATTAAAACTATAATGGGAAGCATGGTAACTGCTCAAGCATAAGGGAAAAGACCAGGGGTGGATGATCACAGCGTAAGCAACAACATCATCTCATTAAGACAGAGGAAGAACAGTTAGGTAAGTGCTGTGATGGCTGGCATTTTTACTGGACATTTAAATTGTCTTTCTCCATGGGAGCAGACAATAGCAGCAAGGATTTTCTTACAAGTTGCAACTTTTAAAAAAGTAAGAGAATAGACAGAAGTCTACTGTTTAGGAATATCTCTTGCCTTTACAGGAGACATATGGGTCAATGGCCAGATCAGGCTATTCTTCTGGTTCTCCAGGTCAAACACAATTAGATAAAGCAGATTGTCTAGAAACTGTCCAGAGGAAAAAGCAGTATAGCAGTAGTCACCTAAATAAGCCTTTGCAGGGGAATTGGGTTTTGAGGATGAACTGTACAGTGAGGAATCACAGAACTGTGTCATTTGAAAATACCATTGCCCACGAATTTATAGAAGGTGTACTCTGTAGTTTTGGTTAGGCCAAAAGCTGCTCTATCCTGTTCTCTTACAAGGGGAGTGAAAGCCCGTACTGTCTAAAAACAGCATTTGCTCTTTGAACATGGTGGATATTGCAACATAAAAGTAAGAGTCATATAATCCCCAGTTCTGTAAGGAAGCTGCAACTGATAGATCTGAGCGTTTTCCATTTATTAGGTATATCAATTTGCAGTCATGTTTTGCTGTCCCTGATGGAATTTCAGACTGTTAAGGGAGACATTGCTAAGAAGCATCTAAGGACACATTCCCTTGAATCTAAGCAAGGGAAGAGTCAGTCGTATCACTTGCTCCAGCCAACTTCTCGAAGTTAACTTTGTTGCTTACCTGCATGCAAGTAGAGTGTCTGTTAGAGAACAATAAGTTATGTTTATTTTAAGTTTTAATAGTAGCTACATTTCATCTAGGACAAGTACTACCACTGTTTCAAATGCCGTGGATCATTCATGTGTAGTATGCAAATAACAGGAAAAGCCGTGTTGGGTCATACATGAATTCAGTATTGTCTGACAGAGGCCAGTGCAGATGCTTAAGAATAGGCATGAAATCCCACAGTAGATAGAAGTGAGATACTTCCCCTGTCTTTTCTCACACATCTTATCTATGCCAGTGCCTTTCTACATGTATTGTGGTAACTCCAAATATTCTTGCTATCTTTATAGCTATTTCGATCTTCATTTAGCTGGTAGCCTCAGCGGTTTCCTGCAGTGATAATTGCCTAGATATGAAAAAAAGTGTATCCTTTCACTGGTTTTCTTACTTTCAGCCTTCTCATTAGTGCCCCCGGGTGTTCTTGTTCTTCTAGAGAGGGGGAGAACAAAAGTTCCCAGTCTTCATTTCAGCAACATTCATTATTCTTTATATTTGTTTTCTTCCCAAAATAAACATTCTTAACCTTTTCCATCTCCCTTTGTTTGGAACTTTTCCATGGTCACTTTCATCAATGTTCCCTCTCACCCACGTTATTGTGCTTAATTGTTTTTGAGAAGGCAAGACCAGCACAGAATGCATTTTTCCAGATGAAGCCACACTGATGATTTGTGTTAAGGGGCAATAGTGTTCTTTCTTCACCATTTCTGACATATTTCCAAATTTCTGCTTGGACTCCAGCTATACACTGAATGAAGCACTTGATTTAGCTGTCCAGGGATGCCCTGGTCTCTTCTTTCAGCTGATACAATTAATTGAAAACCCAACAAAGTAAAAGTAGTTCAGTTTTTTCTCAATACCTTTTTTTCCCGTTATTTTTGCTGCTACATCTATCAAAGCTGCATATCATTTGGTGTTGTTACATATTTACCTTGCTTGTTACAGCTCTCTCAACTTCCTTGAAACTGTGGTCCTACCCAAGCTAAATAACTGAAACATCACTGCATTGCAACATTTTGGCATATCCTCTTGAATCTTTTAATTTAACCAACTGTTTCCATTTCTGGAAAATTAGTAGACATTTTGAAGACTTCTAAAAAGTGGCATTGCTATCAAAACTGGAAATATTTTTATTTTGAGGATCTTTGAAAAAACTTGTGCATTTTATTTGCTAGAGGTTGGTGTCAGTGTACTAATTTGACACCCTTGCTGTCTCTTGAATGTCGATTCAAATTATATTGCAGTCATCCCTCTTCAATGGCTCATCTGCTGTCGCTATGTGACCTGTCTGCTGTGCATGTTATATGAGTTTCTCAAGAAAGACCTCTGCTGGTTTGTGTTCAAGAGCTACTTTTCAGATTTGCACCTGCATTGTTTCTCTCAGCTTTGTCCTGTTGGGCCATTTGGCCATTTTACATATGGTAATTGAAATCTTACTGGTTTGTTACATTGTGCTGATTGTTTCATCCTTCTGCCCCTTAGTAATTCAATTTGCTTTTCTTTGCTAGACTCTGTGGTATAGCATATTGAGATATATATATATATTATTAGGGCTCAGAGTTTGTTTTGGTATAGAATCAGCTGTATGCTCCTCTCTTCTCAGCAGTTTTATTTTCCCCAAGATGTTCTCCAGAGCCTAGAAGTTTAAACCCTTCTTGCTCACTCTTGGAAGTGAGTTTTAGCACCCTGTTCCTTTTGTCTGTTTGGGCCTGCACACTTAATTGGAAGCATTTATAAGAAAACAGGCAGTGAGAGAACAACTTCTCAGTCTATATGTAAACTTCCAGGCCATCCCCTATTCATAGCTCTGCATTGCTCGGCGTGATGTGTAAGGCAGGCTTCCTCCCTAGCACAATGGCAGAAGTGTCTAAATGGCTCTAGTACAAAGCGTCCTAATTACTTGCCCAAAGAATATTCACAGAAGACACTCTGAATCCAGCCTATTGAAGTTTTTCCCCATACCATAAAACCTTTATATAAATATTCATAGGAGAGCGGGGGACAGGCAGACATGCTTCACAGCCTGCTAATTAATGTCTTTACCCAGAGTTTTAGAGCTCTACACCTAGACCAAGGGCAGGTGTCTGTTTATCAAGGGCTTTGAGGGTCTTCGAGAGCCTGAAATGGGAGTTCAGTGTTCAAATCCCTTTCTCGAGCTAATTCTTCATCACTTAAGAGCCCAAACTCCTTAGTTCTGTTGGAAGTTGAGATCCAAACCAGGAAAGAGCTTACGCAGGCGAATTCCCAACGTGGGAGTGACTTGGTCGGTCCTGCTGTAAATTCATAAGTTACTTTAGGTGCATTGAAACCTACTTATAAGATTTAAGCATGCTCAAACTATTAACTCACTATACATTTTTAGATAATGTTTTCCCCTGATTCTTGTTGCTGTTAATTGACAGAGCAATTCATTACTTTATTAATTGGCAATAAAAATCATTTAATCGTGGTAGATGAGTCATTGCAATTAACTGAAAACAAATTTAATAGTTAGGTACGTTGTATTTAATTTCTTCATGTTTAGTTTCTAGGAAAAATTTGCCTATGAATCATAATGACATTCTCAGGCTTCCTGATTTTTGTTTCAAAGATTTAATTTCTTACTGCTAGAAAGTCACAGTCAATTTGCAGTTGGTTATTGAGTGTTGACAGCTGACTGCCACAGTATATGAACGTTCAGTTGCATTGAACTAATCTGAACCTAGAAGGATGGCTGCAATGAGATTCTCAGTTCAAACCGTGTTATACACTCAGTGTAGGATTGCATGTAACAAGAGGTCAAAACCTCCATTTTGTGGTTCAGTGCACAAATTAAGGCTTTTCATGGAGTGCTACCACCACCTGAGACCTGGAAAAAGGCTTTTTACCGCCTCAGTGAAAGGTTGGATTATATGGGGAAATGGTTATTGCAGTATGGTGAAATTTCATGTTTACAATGATTGATTAAACCAGGTATCTATCATCGTATAGGGCTATTATTTCCACATTTTGGGTCAAACCTTGTTCAACTAGGTTTATGTCTGCTGACAGAATTCAACAGGGATTAGAGCAGAAAGAATATAAACTAACAAAACAGTGTTGTTTGGTTTTTTGGTTGTTTTTTTTTTTTTAAATCACAAAGTTGCATTCTGTCTGCTATTACTGTTATGTAGAATGTGCATAAATTAGACATCAGGAGGACGGAGGGTGGAGAGGGATATATCCCTATGAGGTGGTGTTGTGTTCTGTCTGCATTCACGTGGGCCTTATATAGCTTCCCAGGCAGATTTACCTCCCCTCTCCAAGATGAAGACCATATTGATTAAATACAAATGAGCAAGATACTTGACTACATAGATCATGCAAAATATCTGGCACCTTCCTGAGTCCCTACTCCCAATATTATTAGTATCTGAATTCCAAAATCTCCTGTGAAGTTCCAGTTTTGTGGGTGATGTGGGACAGGACTAGGATGGGACTCCTGTTTCCCTCATGGTATTGTCTTGGACATACATAAAACATGATACAGAATTTGAGCTCAAAGCTGTATCAAATGGTAGATGCAATATAGATAACAAGGTACTGAAGAGAATAAAAAATGAAGTTAAGAAAAGAAACGTGCAGAAAATAGATTTTTAAATGGCATGACCTAATTTTACTTGATATCTCCTATATATTTTTTTTTTTAAATCTGACAGGGAAAAAAAATCAAGTGTTAATATTGCTGTAGTTAGCTACAATAAACAATCACCTCCAGGAGCAATCAATACACCTTTTTGTTTTCAGCAGTCTGTGAAAATAAAAATATTGTTCTATAGAATAATATACCACATTCGTTTATGTTTGATGAAGCAGAGGACCCGATACTGACCATTTGCTTTTCAAAACAAGAGTAAAACATGCTGGCTAGCAAGAGCCTACTGTGAGCACTAAGTGCCTGGATTGTATGAAAATACAGCTGTGGTGTGGTGCTCTACTTACATGGTGCAGGAGTTGGCAAACCATGGAGGAAAGCCCAGACCATCCACTTCCCTGTGGAATTACCATTCTTCCATAAATCCTCTAAACCCCAGGATTAAATCTGGATTCCTTAAGGAACTTCAAGATATCCCCTTTTTTGGGGCCTCTTTTATTTTTATATGACATCTTTTCCCAAAGAAATCATAGGAAAATAAAAAGATGTCATTTGATCTGTTCGTACAGACTTATAAATTTTTGAAATCAACTTCAGAATTGCTGGAGCAAAATGATGAGTTATCCCACCAAAAGCAGAGGCCTCACTAATTAAACCTGGGGCTGTGTGTCCTTGGTAGCTGTAAGGTCTGGATGAGGATTTTGGGAACCCCAACCCCATCCAACAGTACCAGTCCCCCAACAAACAGCCAGCCACTTCCCACTGCCACCACCTCTGAGCAAAGCTCAAAGATCTGGGAAAAAGCTCTGGTTGAGCGCACAAGAATTTTTTTTCTGGATCTAAGTGACATGTATGTCTTTTTCCAATCATTTCTTTCTTTAGGTAATGCCATAAAGGTTAAATTCCGAATATGTCAGGGTGAAATCTCTGTTAGTATTAGACTGTACTTAGAGTCACTCCAACAGTTATGGTTTGGCCTATTCAACAGTGAGTTTTCCAAAGGCTTTTGTAATTTTAATCAACAGGAGTCAGATTGAAAAGTGAAACTTAGGTAGAAGGCAGACACCCAAGTCCTGAAAATACTGAAAAAAAGTTGCCTGGCTTCACAGATACCCCAGTTCTTAACCTGAAAGTGTCCCAAATGCCTAAAATTCTGCTTTAGAGCAGGCTGAGAATTTCTCAGTCTGGATAGCGTGGAGCAGCTTGGAGCCTATTTCATATCTAAAATATGTTTCTGATTTAAAGAATGTCATCTTTCAGGCACCCTTTCAAAATCAAACCTTGTCGGAACATGTTAAAACACACAGTTGTAGTGTTAAGCTCCGCGTAAGGTATTAGTGGCACTAGTTCCCCTTTTCACTACATCCTGCTGGCTTGAAAACTCCGTGGACATCAGGAGACGGATTCCCTTCCTTCCTCTGCCCGGAGAGATGCGAATCTATGTGGCAATTGCTCCTCAAGAGCACCCAAAGGGCAGATACAAGCTATCTGCAGGAACAGGAGGGTCCCCTGTGCTTCTGGTGAAGGTGTGGTGGGTTGACCCTGGCTGGATGCCAGGTGCCCACCAAGCCGCTCTCTCCCTCCCCTCCTCAGCTGGGCAGGGGAGAGAAAATATAACGAAAGGCTCATGGGTCGAGATAAGGACAGAGAGACCACTCACTAATTACCGTCACGGGCAAAACAGACTTGACTTGGGGAAATGAGTTTAATTTATTACCAATCAAATCAGAGTAAGATAATGAGAAATAAAAACAAATCTTAAAAACACCTTCCCCCCACCCCTCCCTTCTTCCCAGGCTCAGCTTCACTCCCGAATTCACTACCTCTTCCCCCTGAGCGGCGCAGAGGGACGGGGAATGGAGGTTGG
>NW_009232062.1:0-10765 GCF_000690835.1 Fulmarus glacialis
CCCCTATTTTTTTTCCCTTTGCTCAACTCCTGGCTGTATCCGAAGCGGTAACAAATGTGCCGTGAGATGATTTATGGCGCTTAGGAGCTGTCGAGGTGCTCGGGAAGCAACGGCGCTCTGCTTGCCGTTTCACTAATGGCTCTAATAAAATCCAAATCACTGTTAATGGTTTTAATATTCTTTCCATTGCATCTCCGAGGATGGTAATTACAATCAATAGGATGTATTTGCTGAAAATAATATCTACAAATTCCATAGTCAATTAAAAAAACACTTGCAGGAGAGGAAATGGCTCAGCCAGCCGACTTACCCCCGTAAGGAGACTTGGGTGCTTGTGACAGTCTGTAGATGGATGGCACTGCCAAATTAATTTTGCTGTCCACAAAGTAGGCTTATTGCAGGCAGTGGCGATAAAAGCTCATCCCTGCAGCCTCCAGGACTTTGGCAGAAGCCTCCTACACAGGTAAGAGTGTGCTGGAGTCTGTATTTTCCCTTTTCATCACTAAAATATCCCTACATACACTGTCAAGACAGATAGATGCCCGTTATCCGCTACCTTTGGCAGTACACATAACAGATCGCACAGCAGCACCCTCTGCCCAGACACATAACTTACCCTCAGGCGCATGGGCTCGTGCATTTACAGTGTGTTAGGAAGTGAAATTTGTTTCCTTCTGACTCGTTTGGTCCTCGAGGCTGTCTTCAGTTAGTGGGGGTGGGCACGGTGCTCCTGCTTCGCTCAGAGCTGTGTTTGACGGCTGGCCGGCTGCCCGCGGAGCTCTGCGGACCGCTTTGGGGGGGACCCTGGAAGGCAGCGAAGAAGAGCCAGAGCCCTTGGTGCCAGTCTTAAATTCCCTGTCCGTAGGTTGGGAAAGTTTTAGGTCCGCATTTGAAAACAGTTGGAAACCTCTGCAAAAGGCTGTAAGGGCTAACACAGGAGATGCCAAAAGCTAGCAGGATGGAAGTTATCGTGGACGATGTAAATACCCCTTTCTTCTGCCTATTGGTGTCTCCTCTCATGGCTGCTGAAAATTTGAGATTAATTCAAAGTATATATTACAGTGCGGGATTAAATCTTTAAATAATTTAATAGTTGGCCATGGGCAGGGGTCTGCTTTTGATGGAGCGGCAGGGCAGCTCTGAAGAGAGAGCTGGGTCAGAGCAGCCGTCGTGGAAGGAGAAATGCACAGACCACGTAGGCGAGAGGCAGCGGGGGAATGGAGCAAGCAACCACGCTTCTGTGCCCGACAGGCTCCTGTTAAAGCCCGACGAGGGTATCGGTGTAGCAGGGCTGTCGGGAATGCGGGCCGGGATCAAGCGCAGAGCCTTGGTGCTGCATGTTGCAAAGCTTTGGTCTATCCCAGTGTGTTGTCCCTTAGCATTTAGGGAGCAAATATTTGCTTGAAGATTGGCAGGGAGTTTGTTCACACTTAAAATAAGTAATAATTGCTTGACTGAGCGTGCTTAAAGTGTTGGCTTCTTCATCCCTAGATGATGTTTGATGTTGTCTTGGCTGCGAGTGTTGGGAGCGGGGAGTAACAGCCAGGAGTTTAATGCCTGAAAGCAATTTTCCCCAGACAATGACTGTCGGTGCATTAACTTCTGGCACACTGATTTTCAAAATCAAACTTCTGGCTTGCAGGAAATTGCCTTTCTGTCATTCCTACAGCGTAGAGGCCCAGCAAGACCTTCTCCCTCCACCTGACGGCTCTTTTACCTATTCAATTTGACCATTTAACTCTTCATCGGGCAACTGAAGAAAGCCAAAGTCATGATGAGAGAGGTTCTTTGGGGCAGTTCATTTGTTTTAGGGCTTAGCTGACATGAAAAACAAACCTTTTAGCTGTGGAAAATCCTGTAATTTCAATCAGACCAGGGGTTTGTGTTTGCTTTGTGCCAGTGTCCCCACGGTGTCCCTGGGCATGTGGGAGGTATGGCAGTGGGCGACGGATCGCTGCCGTGTTCTGCTGTGGATGAATCAAAGCAGCGCTGTACTTTGGCCACGTTCCACCCAGCTCAAAGGTTAGATGAGGCTGGCGAGATATTAATGATTCTGCCAAAGTGTGCAATGTCATTAAGCTAAGAAAACATCTATAGGTACTCTAAAGTGCTTGTTGCTCGAAGAGCGTTGGTAATTACATAGATTGGAAAGATGTATGTTTGCTGCTGCTGAAACTGGGCCAGGCAGAATGCCTGCAATTAATAATCTTGAGCAAAAACTTTATCTCTGTTGCTGCTGCAGAGCCTTTCATTAAAGAAAGTGCTAAATACATGGGGTGACAGCATACGGATTCTTTTTTCGATGAATGATTCTCCTTTATCCGAGTATTGCTGTTACGTGAATTTCTCTGTGTGATGGACCCCCGTGAGTTGGCAGTGCTTCCCTGTCGATTGGTAAGTGAACGGTTCGTATGGGATGTGGAAATTGCCGAAAAAAGCTGAGAAAGTTGGGTTGTTCTAATGCTAATTGCATTGCAGGCAACAGTAAATCTCCCTTTAATGTACTTGCATGCGATAGTGAAGAGTGCCATTCCTGATGCTGGCTATATAAGCCAATGAGTATATTTTAAAAGAGTATTTTTGGTATTGGGTATTTTAAGTAGCAAATGCTAAGAATTTCCAAAGAGAGAAGCGAGCCTTTATGCAAGTCAAAATTTTTATTATCTCAGAACGTCATTTTGTTGGTGTAATCGAGGGGTTCTGCAGTCTGGAGCCCCGTACCCTCCCCTGCTGCACCTCCACTAATATGTTCAAATTCCCACTTCAACCTAAGTGAGTATCTCGGGTTGAAGTCGCAGTTGGCAGCAGGAACGCTTATTTGACGGGATAATAATTATGTACTTACGCATCTCTTCCTTGCATATTGGGTGTGATAAATGCAAGGGTAGTGGGTTTTAATTCCCGGAATCGACCTGTGCTGTGTAAAACCTGTTATTTTTACTACTGAAGGAGAGCGGTTGCACTCTGCCTGGCGCTGGAGTAGGATGGGGTGTCTGTAACACCTGGCACTGTGGAAAATAATGGTATATGTGGAGAGAGAAATTATAAGCAGAGGGTATTTAAAAACCATATGAAGAGAAACTGCAACTCAAACCACATTGCAGATCTGCTGAGGAGCGCTCGAAAGCCAGGCTAGCTCCATCCCAGCGGTGATTGCCAGAGCTGCTGCTGACAGAGCCTTTCAGGAACAAGTATTAAGCTCAGCAGGCCCTCAAACTCTCGCGGGCGCATAGAAATGGTAATAAAATAAATGTAGCAAGCAGAAAGCGATAGGGTTGAAGTCTAACCAGGCGGAGATTGCTGGAGGAGCGTGAATGAAAGCGGTGATTTGCTAAGCAGGGAGCAGCCCCGCCGGCGCCGGGCAGGCAAGAGGTCCTGGTCTGTCATGGAGAAGCCTCTGCCCTTGCCGTGATCCTGCGTCTGCAGGGCAGGAGCATCCTCGACTCCAAAGCTAATGGTCACGGTTCTTGCACAGGGACCTCAGGCATGTCTGCTGAAACTCCCTATTTAAATATTTTAAATAATACTCCAAATACTCCCCAAACCTTACCAAGTGTGTTTATATTAGGAGCGGAATTGGCTTAGCAGTGATACGGACAGCAAGAATTGTTGTGATTTATTTCCTTATTTCTCTCCTGCCTGGATTTAAGGTAGTTTTGCATTAGCTGGCTGCTGGTTGGAAAATCAAGTGCAATACTTGGTTATTTTTTAAAGTGTGTGTAGAAACTGGAAAGAAAGAACTGGGTTCTGGCTGCATTCAGGGCATCATTTCTCCTACCCCTAACAGCAAAAAAATCAGTAAAATTAATGTCAGTGGCGTAAAGCCGGCTCCATGTCTCCTGCAGAGGCAGGTAGGCTTGGAGCGCCTGAGCCAAGCAATGCCCCTGCGATAACCAGGTATTGTAAACAGCACCTAGAGAGATTTTCCAGGCAAAACCTATCCGTACTGCTGCGTGGTGTGCTTTAAGTAACTCCTTGGTATTGGCCATGTAGCATCGGTAGGAGTTGCCGCAGAGCGGAGACGCTGCCTGAAGCTTGTGTGCTTGCGGTCTGCCCTGTCCTCTGCTCCGAGTGGGTTTGCAAGGGATACCTGAGATTTACTCTCTCGTCTTAAGAAAGCAAAGGATAAACAGAAAGCCAAAGTGAGCTTCCCTGCGCTGTGTGATCTAGTTTCTAAACGCTTATATATGAAATAAACCATTTACCAATATTTTGGTTAAGCTGCCTTTGAGAAGGTAAAATAAGCTTTCTGAACTCCAAGCCGGTTTGTGTTTGGACACGGTGCAACTTCCCCTAGTGAAATAAAACATTTACTTTCTTGTGTCAGGAGGCTTCAGTAACTATTTCAACAAATAAGCTTACACACTTAGCTGTGCAAATTCACTGTACGTCCAGCCTGGCCCGGCTGCGGCGGTGCAGCCCCGAGGAGGCTGACGGGGAGCACCATTGCGTATGCGGTGGGAAAAACGGACTTTCACGATACTTTTTGAGGGGAACGCCTGTTGTGCGGGTGTATAACATTCCCGAGTTAAGTTACAAAAGTTAGGTATAATCACCACTGGAAGGAAATCAGATTTCCCACTTTCTCCCAATGTCTCAGTATAGGTATTTGTTTTCTAAAGCAAATAGCTGTTTAATATAATCCCATCATCTGATCAGTGTTTTCCAAGGCTGGCCACCTTGGACCGTGGGGTCCTGTGGCTGGGGGCTGCTCCCCCAGAAAGGCACCCCCCGGCCGAGCATCGCAGGCGCAGGGCAGAGTCACGCTGCGGAGGAGCGGCTGCGACTTCTCCAGCAGCACGGTTTGGACTATTTTGGCTGTTAAATCTGCAAATAATTCCGCTTTTGCGTGAGAAGTTTCCTTAGCAGTAACTAGAAAGATTTGAAAATATTTCTTCCAGCTTGCGCGCTAACCTGGATCTGAAATCTGCTTCTGTAAGGAAAGCGCTGATGGCTTCGGTGGAAAACGAGTTTCCCTCTTGCAGTTATCTGCAGTTGTTGCCTTAGGCGTGAGGTGCTACGTAATCGTTCTTCTCCTCAAGGGTTTCCAGCTTTTTCAGGTACTTGTATCATTTTGGGGCGCTTTGTCTTTCCCTGCCGCGCCTATGGAGTCATTTGCGTCACAGAAGTGGGAGATCTTATTTACATCACCGATCGGGGTTCCCTGCTCAGTGATCTATAGATCTCCTTTAAATGAGAAAATCGCGCTAAGGCCTTTTATTTCAGCTCGTCCGTGCTTTGGTAAAATGAAATCCGAGCGTTCGGCTGGGCTGGAGGAAATAGCTGCAATTCAGAGGGGTTGGGAGGAAAGGGAAGTGCCGGGCTGAGATTTAATCCTCTCTCAGCTGGTAACTGGCAACGCTAAAAAAAGAGAACTATATTAAAGTGCTTAATTCTTTATGTATACAAAAGCTGCTAGTAGGTACGGCCCACAGGGAATTGAAATGCTTTTAGTGAGTTATTAAAAATTTAATCTAAACTTTTTATTTAATGTAATTCCTAGATTGAATTTATTAAAGCGGGACTTGGGGAAATATCAGAATTCTGTACCTGAGTCATGTGTGGCCATCCTCCTCTCTGTCTCCTTTGCCTGATAGGAGGTTGGTGATAAACTGTTCTCAGTAGTTAAAAAACCCAATTAATCTGTGAGTCATTTTTCCTTACTGAATTCTCTATGCTGTGCATTTGCATTAATGCATAATATGCAATAGCTTAGCATATATCCTGGCACAATCTAGCTGGCCTTTTCTTTCTTCTTCTGCTTTCTCATCTATTATTTCTCAGGTTGAAAATCGTAAAGCCAGCTTCTAGCTGTGCCTTGCAAAGATGAAAGAGGCCTTTTCTCAGGAGGAAGACTCCCAGCTTGTTACTCCTGTAGGCTGACCTGGGAGCTGTTGGGAGCAGCAGGCAAACATCCTGTAGCCTTGGAAAAAACATCTCCGGGACCTTTGCCAGTTGTCTGCTTCTGGGAAGGGCAAAGGAGGTGAAAATCAGGGCATACGCCTGCAAACCAGACCTCTGTACAGCCTTGTCCCCCTCTTCTCGTGGAAGTCTTTTAAAATACGTCCGCAAATAACCAAAATGGCTAATATTTCCATACCTTACTAATAGTTAAATTGCACAAAAAAGTTGCTGAGGAGCTTATCCAGTCCTCCTCCCTGCACAAAGGCTGGATGAACCCTACCTGTTTCCCAAGAAATATCAGTCCAGGCTGTCCATAAGACATGTGGATGAGGGTTTTCCACATTTCACAGGTAATACAGTCCGTCCCCATAGGCCGTATTGCCATATAATTGTATGTATTTCGCTTGAGTAAAGATGCAAGATGAGTTTTTGCGGTGCTGGTCCTGGGCCGTTCCCCGTCCCAGCCCTCTGCCCGGCTGGGTGGGACGCGAAGCCGAAAGCTGCGTTATCCCTGGGGAGCTGCGCGGCCGGTTCCGCATGGCCCTGCGCTCCCACCCTCTCCGGCACTTCCCTCCTACCTCGTTATCTGGACGCTTTTGTACTAATGAAGTGATTTGGACCTAGAGTTAGCTGAAGGTAAATATCATTGGAATTCCCGACACTAATAATAGATGCTGGAGAGCTGCTGCGGTGTCCAAAAACTCTTCTGAGGGCTTCAGCAGCCAGCACTAACGAGGCTGGAGCTTGCAGGCAGTGTTGTCCGTAGAATATAACACACTCTTAAGGTATGCCTGTTAATTACTCTTATTTTCATGTTTTGCACTGGACCAAACAGATCTGGAATCAAGGCTGGAGTAGTTCGAGATCTGGATCCGTCCCTGCCGTGATCCCCAAGGGACAGCGTTTCATCCCAGAGATAAAGCGCCAGTAGCTTGACCTAGTAACTAGCTTTATGAAAAGTTTTTTTTGCTTGTTCATGTATTGGGAGGAAAACTAGTAAACATGTAACATAGCAGATGTCTGGTGGAGAAACAACAGCTTCTGGTAAAATAAACTTTCCACGGTGAAGGCCACCAGAAATACCCCAGTGCCTCGGACGTGCCGCTGCTGTTCCCAGCGTGGGGGTGAGTATTCCTTGGAGCAATACCCAGCTGCGGCAAAGCAAAGCGCCCTCAGAGCTGGGGTAATTTATTTTGTCACTTTAAGCTGTAATTGCTTTGCTGTAGCATTATCGTCACCGTCTCTTTTTCCTCCCATGGCTCAGGTATTTGGTATCCCCCATTCCCTTTCTCCCTTGTCCCCTGAAAATCAAGCTGTGCCAGGGGCTTCAGGCCAGACCCAGGCTGGGGAGTCGGTGCAAGCTCCGGCACAGCCCGTGCCACCCCAGATGACTCCCTACAGCCCACGCGGGACATGGCTCCAAGTAACAAAATGCCAAATGATTTCATTTGTTATAAACAGCTCTGCTTTGCTCTCTCCGGGTTGGTGCATCGGCGGCTCTGAGCAAACGGCGACCCGTCAGGTGCCAAAGCCAACTTGTCTGGAGCAGCCGACCACCACGAAGAGCGAGGACAGACCACGCAGCTTCCTCTGAGCACAAGCTCTTGGGACCGAAAGATATTTTCCGTACACTTAATACAGAGCCGATTGGGAGGAGAACCACAGCCAGCCCAGGGGAAGGGGCAGGGGAGGCCGTGCAGCTGTGCAAGCTGCTTTCCGCAGAGATGCTCCTCGGAGTGGGGGTGCCGGTGGAGGGGTGACCACAATTCCTCGGTTTACAAACCAGGGCTCCTGCCTGGCTGTTGCCCCGCTTTTGTGTTAAAATGCCGGTTTTTATCCTTTTGCTCTGGGCTTGCAGCTCCCGGCAGAGGTGATGGGGAGAGAAGCTGTGCAGCAGAAAGAAAACACCTTCTCTTAGCATTTTCTTTCTGTAATTTTTTTCCCGAGCTTCATTCACACTGATAGTTTGGTAAAATCCAAAAATATAAACCGTAATTTCTCTGTAGAGGGAGTCTGAGGCCCAGAAACAGCTTCTGCTTAATGGCACATCGAGAGGTTGTGCCGATACCTGATTGCTGGGGAGTTCCCGAAGCTTTGCAAAAACATCGCTGGGCTTGTTTGCAAAAGGTAGGGCTTAGTCCCAGAGCCACCTCAGCCTGTAATGGTGCAGGGGTGTAACGGTGGGTTTAATGTCCCTGCACAAGTCCAATAAACTGTTAAATGCAGAGGCTGTGGCAGGGCACGGGGTGGGATGAGCGCTCCCATTCCCCCCGCCAGCTGCAAGGGCTGAAACCGGGCCAAGGCAGGGGTTTTATGTACAGCGCTGCTCTCTTTTCCTCCATGTATTTGTCGTCTTGTTTGTCTTCATGAGTGTTGAAGTACTAAAGCCTTTTTTCATCACTTAATTATCATTATTCCGTTTAAACTTGAAAATTATATTGGAATAGTGCGCGGAGCCTGAACGCATTGTGTGTGCATTAGTTCTGCTGGAAAAGGGGCTTGGAGAGAGGAATGCTGTTTCGGATGAATGTGATGCTTAGAGAAGCTCAGAAGACAGCCCCTATCATGAGAACAAATGGTAATTCTCTGCATTTTGGCCTCGGGAACAAGGAGCCAGTGTGTGCAAATGCAGCCCCGCCGCGCAGGGATGACGTCCTGCTCCCGCTCCCAGGTATTTTGAGCGCTCCCAGGGATTTTGACATTTGAGGTGCTGGAAAGCTGCAAGCACTCGCTTTGCTGGGCTGGGGTGTCCAAGTGGCTAAGCCATGCAAAGGTGTGACTTTGGGTGAGGTGGCCCTGGGACGTACCCTCAGCCCCCACCAGCCTCCAACAGAGCCCAAGCAGGGGCACGGGGCTGCTCCTCATCTGCCGGGCTGAGGGACCGGGCGGTGGCACTTGTGTCCTCTTGGCAAGGCATCTGTGTCCCCCTCGGCTTGTTTTGGTGCTAGCTGGGTGGAGCGTGGCAGAACTGGTGTGCCGCCGTAATTACAATTAGCATCGATTAGGGGGGAACGGGGCTGGCGTGGCCGAGCGCCGCTGGAGCAGCCTCGGAGGGGGCTCCCCCCAGACTAAGCTGTGTTTGGTTGTTGATCTCTCCCTTGTCCTGTGCCTTCATCCCAAGATGAAATGCTGCACGTTGCGCCTTACCCCTTCTGCTCACCCAAATTAATCCCCCAGGAGCAAGCGCTGCCTTTGCTGGGTGCTCCTGCCGTCAGTGATCATCGCCCGACTCGAAGGCTTCATTTTGACACAAAGGTGGTGTAAGTAAAAAAGCCTCTAATAAACCCCTCACATGCCTGTCTGTCAATATTGGTCCGATTCCAGCAGACACCCTAGAATGAATCACCCGTGATCTTTATTCTGGTTAAAGACTCACAGAAAACAATACACCGTATTATTAGGAGGAGCTGGAGGCTGCCAGAGCAGCTCTGCTCGGAGGAAAAGAGTGCCTGGGGCAGAACAGGAGAGGGGAAAAATCTGATTTAAGAGACAAGAGTCATTCTCTTGCTCTTATATGGTGCTGCTCTGCCACCAGGCAGCAGCCGCGCGCGGCTCCCTCCTCCATGACTAATAAGGCTCAGCTGGGATCCACCCTTGCTTATCCTGTTATTTTTAGCTTTTTCCAGCCTCACACTCGGCATGCCTGCCCTACCGAGGGGTATAACTTCACGTTTTGTTTTAAATACTGGTTTTGCAGCCCGGCAGTCTCCCGTGGAAGGCTCAGGAACGGGCAGGGATGGGGTTTCTTGTCGCTGATGGTATTGGTTTTGGAGCTGGTAACGGATAGCCAGTGCAAAGTGTGCCGTGTCCATTAAGTGTAATCGGCTTTCTGACCCACAGGCTGCTGCAGCACAAAAGGATTATTTTTTTTTTTCCTTTCTCAAGTGACAGTGGGGCTGGGAGTCAAACTCAGCAAATCGTCTTTGCATCCATTTTCTTAAAGGCTGAAAATGTAAAACAAACCTCCAGCAAGAGCCAGGCTTTACTCGCGTGGGCCTGGGTTTGCTCCCACGCAGTAATCGCATCCTTCCATTGATTTTTGGAGATTTGTGTGCATAGTGTAAGCGGACCCCCAAAAAGGAGTGTATTTCTGCCAGGCTGTGTCAGTAAGTTCGGAGTTACGGACATCAGACTTCAGAGCTGTGTGAAGAATCCCCTTTCTGTCTGTTTTTATCCCGACCGTGACTCAGGGGGAGGTTTGTCTCCACAAACTCGTGCTTTTGTTGCGGAAGCATTTAAAGGCACTGCCGTTACCTGTTTGTATTAGTATATTCGAATTTATGGTATTCGGCTCTGTTTGAAAAAGCAGCTTAATTTCAGAGTGAGTTTGTGGTATGGTCTGTTTACTTCTTCAGCCTGCATTCTGTGCTTTTATCATCCATTTTGCAATTAAAATGAGTCGCAAAATAAAGCCAGCCCGTAAATAAGCCCTCTCAGCCGTTCCCTGCTGGAAAGCACGAGGGGAATGGAAAGGGCTCGAGGTGACCGGTGGCAGGATAATCCCGTCCCCATCCACAGATGTTGCCCACTGACTCCCGTGGGGTCAGTGGCTTAATTTATAATTGATAACTCGGCGCCTAATTTTTGTTATCAGATGAGCATCGGTGCAGCCTGTTGGTACGCACTACCCTAAAGGCAAATAATTCGCCGGTACTGAAATGCAGGTGATCGTGCTGTCTGCCTGCCCGCATGGGCGGCCTGGAGTTGCAGGGACTTTGCTACAATTAAAAGGGCTTAATGTTTCATCCAGAAATTGCTTTTGGCCCTAGACCAGTAACTTAATGGCTGCTAAGTGTTGAGCATGGGACGTGGGATTTCTGTACGTGCTTTCAGCTGATCAACATTTTCACATAATTCCTGC
>NW_009232062.1:10783-11374 GCF_000690835.1 Fulmarus glacialis
GGAGGCGGAAGGCCACCCTGTCCTTCATCCTCTCGGGGAAAATCTCTCTCTTCTCATGCCATTTTTTTCCCTCTTCTCTCTTAATTGTCAGAAAATACATTAATTCCTCTCCCTGCCTGCTGTTAACATGCAAGGGTGTGTAATGGGGGCCCAATGCAACTTTATTTTTTTCCAACAAATTTATATTTGAAAAATGAAAATGAAAAAAAAACAAAGGGGGGAGGAGGGGTAGGAAAGCCTGCCTGGACGCAGCACACAGCAAGCTTGAATGTGCTGCACAGCGAGGGGAATTTGAAAATGCATAACTGAGTTATTAGCTCCTTTCAAAACTTCTACCAGATTTGTTATCAAAGAGATCTGACGGAGATGTTACCCAGAGCTCATGCATCAGAAGAAATAGCTTTAATGTTTTTGAGTTATTCTCTATCAATATCTATACGGCTGCAGATTTGGGGATCTTTTATGCAAGATCTCAAATGTTTTGGGGAGCTGCTGGGTGCCAGCATCCCCTCACCCAGGCATGGCTCAGAGCGGAAAATGGGCTTTTGAGCCGAAGTCGGGGGGTGCGAGCTGTCGGCGGGGCCCCCCTGT
>NW_009232062.1:11621-11938 GCF_000690835.1 Fulmarus glacialis
GGTTTGCACGTCGGCTGCGGGGAGAGCTGGTAGGCAAGCTTTGATTTCAGTTCGGTTGAGGCGAGGTAAAAATAATAGGCTGTGACTGAGCAACTCGTGGTTTACGCCAGCTAACCCCAGCCCCTCTGCTTTCATTGCACCTCGGCTCTCCTGTGCGGTCTGTGTCTACAGGCCAAAAATGCTGAAAATTGTTTGTAGCTGATGGAATTCGCTACAAATCCTCTCCCAAATGGGATAGAAATAGCGCTGCAGAGGGAGGTGGCTTGTAATGTTTTAATTTATTGGTGCTAATACAAAAACTTACAGGTTAACGTTGT
>NW_009232062.1:12174-16681 GCF_000690835.1 Fulmarus glacialis
ATTCCTGCTCATCATCGGACCGCTTGTAAATTCTCTATTAAGCACGTGTGATCCAGCTTCTAAATTGTACAATTGAAAAGTAAGCCTGTGCAACTGTATCAGGGAGTCTTTCTAGATGGGTTTGATGGAAAAGTCTGGTTGTTTACCATATGTTTTGTCACTTTTATATCACCAGAAAGTTATAAATACTTCGGTGACTTAAATTATTCACTCCAATTCCCTGTAAAGCGTTTGACATCCTGTGCATCAGAGGTATCGGAATGTGAAATTACTGTAACCTTCTGTTCCATGTTTTGAGGGAGGAGAAAGTCGTGGTTTGATTATGTAATGGCAAGGATGCCGTCTGTGGGACGTGGAGAAAATTGACATTTTTGGATGAATCTCTTGCCACTAAAAGTGGAGCATGAGACTGTTAAAAGTGCAAGATGTGCACTTCTGCATCGAAATAAAAATGCAACGGGTACCCTTCCTGGTGCTCCTGAACTCCCCGGTCACACAGGAATTCCAAAATAATAGTAACTCACTAGA
Organism: Fulmarus glacialis; assembly: GCF_000690835.1. Taxonomy (NCBI): domain Eukaryota; kingdom Metazoa; phylum Chordata; class Aves; order Procellariiformes; family Procellariidae; genus Fulmarus; species Fulmarus glacialis. Next base: position 12,703 of record NW_009232062.1, read on the forward strand.
GAGTGGGGTTTTTCCCCCTGCGCTTCCCTGATGATGTCCTATTTGGTCCTCAGAGGAACAAGAAGAGTTCTATTCTAACATTTCAGCGCACAAGTTTTTATCCGCAAAATGTATCCGTTGGTACCCCCGTGCTTCAGGAGGGGTTGGTAAAGCTGCTGCTTGTAAAGGACTCCAGAAACCTCCGTGGGAGTAGAAGGGGCACGGAAGAGGGAAGGGCACTGTTTGGATTCTTAAACCGTCAGAGGTTTATCCCCTCGTAGAGAAGAGTTACACATCCAAAATGATGGAAAACACCTCAGCATCATTCTCCTTAAGTAATAGTCTAAAGCATGACATATGAATGTAATCCAAACAAATATTCCCCTTTCCAAGCAGATGTCTAGTATTAACTGATTAAAAAATAATCTTTTTCTTTTTTTCTTGCTAGATTTAAACCCTGGAAAAGCTTTAGCTTGGCTTAAAGAGGAGCTAAATCCATCACTGCTAGTAAATCATCAGCAAATAAAGCTGAAATCCCGTGATGCCGTATATAATTCCCGTCTGGGGGGCTCACTCGGGGTGGGCTCCCTGCCTCTCCCTCTGCTGTGCCCAAGTGATGTGGTGTTCATCTCCTACATCAGTCTTACCTGGTGCATGATCCAGCTACATATTTATTTTGAGATTTGAAGAAAAAAGCAGATTAATTTAGACAAGCTTTTTGTATCAGCCACATGAGTTGGCCGATACCAACCTGAAAAATGAACTTTCCCAGCTCAACGCCCCACCCCAAGGAATGACTAGGGGCAGGAAAACGCTTCTGGCGTTTTCTTTGGAGTTAAGGAAACCCATCGCTAGCCTGCCTTGTTGGAGGAACGAAGGCTGCTCCTACCCTTTGCTTTTTCCCCTTACGTAGTTTTTGGGCTGGAGGGCTGTGTGAGTCCTTGCAGCTGGTGGGGTTCAGGCACACAGCACGGGACACGTGTGTAAAAAAATAAATGTGTGGGACAGGGAGAAATGACAAACACGTAAGGAAAAGGGCTGTCCGTGGCTTTCATGCGAGTAATACGTCCGGGCTCCTTGCCTTCCCTCCCACGGCGGCGAGAGCATGCCCCGCTCGGCTGCCCTCCGCTCCCAGGCAGCGTGCACGGGAGGGCTTGGCTTTGCTGCACAGCTTTATTTTTTTGAAGGAGTGTTTTCCCCGGGTAGGAGTGATGATGGGAGAGTTGATAACCTCCCTGCATTATCCCCTCTCCCCTGTTAATGATTGCCTTGGGCCTGGGGCAGAGGGGCAGCAGCCAGGGAAAGCAGAAGGCTGCGATGGGGAAAAAAACCCAAACAACTAAAAGATGTGCACAGGATCAGGAATTATATATTTTCCCCCAGAATTGGGGATACCAGGTGTATTCTCCTTCTGTAGATGGATAATTAAAGAAATCCTGTTGTTTCGCTACAAGAATTTGAGTGTGTCTGGAAAAGCTGCGTCTTCTTTCTCTGCGGGGCAGCTGTCCCGGTGGCACGTCTGCGGGGAATAAGCGGAGGAATGTGATGCTGCCTGTGCCGTGGGATTGAATTTCTCACGTCTTCGCCTCTATAGCCCCGCAAGCATCCAGGGCATCAGGACTGGTTTGCTCCTGGTGGCCCACCTTAACGGCAGCGAGGGTCCAGGCGGGACTGCTCAGCCAAGACCGACCCGCCGCAGGTCTCCTGTCTCAAGCAGCATCTTCCCAGACCCTCTGGAGGAGACCTGGAGTCGGGGTTTTGAAGGGAAGTGTTTCGTGCTAGTGTCCCCAGCTTGCTGTCAGACCCTCTGGAGATGTTCTCCAGGGCTTTCTGAACGACACGTTTCTAGTTCAGAGCTGGTTTGGGGGAAAACTTGTCTAGGTTATCCCATAAGTGGTATAAACTGCCCTAAGTTAGAGGGTGCCTCGATAAGAAAGGCAAAAGGAGGCAGTGCAGGGTACCCCCTGGGTTCTCTTCCCAGCTGGGAGAGGTTGTTGGGGGTCCCCGGGGGTTTCCTGGGGCTTCCCACTGGGTTGTGCCTCCTCAAAGAGCGGCAGCGCTCGTTCCCTGCCTTCATCCGGGAGCATTGTTTCCCACTGACCCACCTGGACAACTGCCAGAAGCCTTTCACTCAATTTAATCACTCCTTGCATTAATTATTACCTGCCTGCCCGCCTCATTTCTGAACGGATAATCGCAAACGGATACAGAACAGAGGAGCAAATCCCGAGGTTGAGGACGATGCCTGGCCCTTTCCGCCTGCATCGCAGGCTCGTGCGGGGCTCCCTGCCCGGGAGGGAAGAGCCTTGCTGCAAACGGGTGGCTTTTCTGCAGCAGGTGACGCGCTAAGCCAAACATACCTCTCTCTCGGGTCATTTTGCAAAAGGAATAATTAAATAGGTTGAGGGGGGTTCGCCCCGTGCCGCACCAGACCTGGGCGTGGGGAGGTTGGTGCGGTCCCCGCCGGGGATCTGCTGCGCACGGAGCGGCTCTGAGTCACCGCCGTTATAGATAGACCCGCACGTGGGAAGCGGGGGGTAATTTCAGGAGTTTGCCTTGCGATGCACATAATAAATGGCATTAGAGATTATGTAATACGTGGAGCTGCGTTTAGCTTGCCACAGGTACTTTTCCAAAGCAAGCCCAAGATTTATGCAGCATATTGAAAAGTGGGGATTTTTTGTTTTGATGTTTGGAAATAGCTGCCTAGTTGAATAGGATTCTTTGCAGATCCAGTAAAAAACAGGCACGACTTCATCCTCTCTTAAAAACTTATGCAGAATGTATTTTTTTTTTCTTTTTAAATGAAAGCTTTATTTTTTTTAAAGCTCTGCTCCTGTAGGGGAGAGGGCATCGGGGAGGAGCGTTGGAGCCGAGGCGGGTCTGGGGGTTTCTCTCCGTCCGTGCCGCCCAGCTGCACGGGGTCTCGAGGGACTCTCCATCCGCCCACGGCTGCTCCGGCCTGTTTGCGCGGGTGAGAAGCTGGGAAAGCTGGGGCAGAGCGATGATCCTACAAAGGCCTTTTTTTCTAGAGGCACATCTGGTGCAAGGAATCAAATCCGAGACGCCCTGTGAGCAAGTGGGTTTCAGAGCCATGTGCATTTCTGAACTTGGCCACAGCTGGCTGCGACTAGGAGCAGAATAAAGCCCTGTGTGGTGAACGAAGGAAGGTTGGCATGGAGTTTCTTTTAGTTGCAAGCGAAAGGGCTGTTGCCTGCCTGGGTAAGAGCGCCCAGTGCATGGTGCCAGCCCAGCCCGCGGCACCGCCGTCGTTCTCTGGGTGTTTTGGTGCCCCTCGGATGGGCCATGTCCAGCCAAAAATAGGGCTTGAACGTGAGACTTGCTGTGTCCTTGCACCCAGCTGCGGTGGGGGCTGGCCCGACCCCAAACTCTTGCAAACGGGGCTATCGGGGTACGTGTTACCCCCTGGAAAGTGGGTGGTGAAGTCAAACTGAGCTAACTTGAATTAACTGAGAACCCAGCACTCAGCAGGTTGCAAATGCAGAGAATTATAAACTGTCCACTTGTCCCACCATTCTTTCCAGTCTCTCCTATTAAGGACTTTTAAAAGAGAAAGCAAAATTAGGATGCGGTTCCCTCCATGTGTCAGGCCTCCAGCCTGAGCTTGCAAACAGGGAGGTTTGATAATCTCACAATGCTATTTTGGGGTAGCGATGGATATTCTGTGAACAGCAGTGAAGAAGTGCTGCTGGGTGTGTAGTGACAGTGGGTGCTGCAGAGGGGCTTCCCACCCCCGGGACATGGGGGCTTCGCTGTCCCCGGGCTGCAAGCACTGGCTCAGCCCACCCAGCCATCGTCCTGCAGACAGCCTCTGCAGAGCCTTTTCTTTGGAGAAATTTGAGTAGAGAAGGACCCGTTGTGGGAGAAGGACATTGGGGCGAGCACAAGCGTTGCCTCCGTCCAGCCTCAGCGCAGCATTTCCCTGTGTCCAAAACCGGGTCGCATCTGTGGTTGGAAGGACTTGGGGGTACTGGTGGAC
>NW_009232063.1:0-45089 GCF_000690835.1 Fulmarus glacialis
CACTCGATCCCCTCGTCCAGATCATTAATCAAAATACAAATTTTAATGCCATGAAGCAAGCGGTGTCTCAGCCGACCTGGTTCCATCTTGTTTTCAGGCTCATTGTGCAGTCACATGCAAATCAATATTATCTCATAGGACACTTGTCCTCCTTTAAGTGACACAAAGGAGGAAGCTGATCAAAAAACTGCCCGTTGGAAAAAGATCCCTGCGTTTTGTATTATTGCTTTGTATGTGTCAAGGCAGAGGGGACTAGATGCTCTCCATATATCAGTGTAATTTAGGTACAATAGCACTGGAGCAGTAGGTGAAACTGGGAAAAAAAGGCCCAAGTCTCTACATGGGGGACATTGCTCTCCAAATTTTGGTTGCATGTGTGGTACATGGATTGCTCTTTGAATCCCCAAGCCGAGAAAATAGGACACAGCCAATCTTGTTACTGTCACTTTGAAAGCTCAGTGGGGAGAGAAGTGCCTTTCCAAGTCATGTGAGACTGATAAATGAAAATAAAGGGGCTTGAATGGCAATTATTATCTGAGACTCTCCTCAGGTTTTCAGAGCAGTGCCATGCATAGCTCAAAAGACAGAGTGGAATCATGTTTTACTGCCATGAATATTCAATGAATCCCAGCTCTGTTGTCTGAGTGCCTCGGTCCTGAGCAGTCCCACGGCAGCAATGTCAGGTCTCCATAGTCCCGTAGCTTTGCTGCTTGGTTAGATTCTGAGTGTTGTGTTGAAGCAGCTGAGCTCAGCTGAATTTGAAGTCATCATTTCTTATGTAATATTTCCCAGGTATTGTGAACCTGGATTGACATGCACACACTGTGCCTTATTTCCAAATCCTTCAAGGGAAGGCCCTGCGCCTCTCATCTGAGAGGTAAAATCAGGGCTTTGTAGCAAAGCAAATGTTCATATGGCTTTTTTGTTTTGTTTTTCTGTTTGTCTTTTCCTTGTGGTACAGGGCCAAGCATACCTACCATAAAACTTTGCTGGAGCAAGTTCAGGAATTGGAGATGAAGACGAGAGAGCTGGGAAAAGCCATGCTTCGTGATAGTAATGGAAAGAGGTGGGGCAAATCTATGCTAATGTTTAAAACAGACCCTTCTTGTTCTCTCCCCTCCCTATTTGTCATTCACCCTTCAAACCTGATTCCATACAGGGTAAGAAGGCTTCTATCCTGTATTATTCATTTATTGCTCTTCCTTTTCATATATGTCTGTTGCCCCCACCAAAATCAGCCCTTCCAGTTTCATTTCTCCTGCATTATTGCTGTGAGGCTGTATTAGAAACTGCTGCTCAGTCTCCTGCCTGGTAACATGTAGAGCTATTACCTGGCCACTGGGCCAGACTGGTTTTGAAAAGACTTTGTTGTATGTCATTTAAAAAAAAAAAAAAATCAATATGATAACGATGTCAGGGGAGGGAACTGCCTGCGACTCAGGATATGAAGACAGACTGTAGCTAAAAGGAGAACTGACTAATCCGGTGTGCTCTACAACTTCATTCAGTCTCACCTTAAGGGTTTTTTTTTATGCTTTTGCTTTTTTCCACTGCAGCTTATAGGCCCCTGTTTTCAAGGTTCTCAGTTTCTCGTTGTGCCTCTCCCTTATATTCACACCATATGGACTTGAACATATTGCTATTATTGAATCTTTAATTGTAAAGGGAGAGTATGTGTTGTGTGGGAACTTTTGTCTCTTCTGAAAGAAGCTAAAGAAAATCGTAGTGAGGCTTTTGCATCCAACAGTTTCATTTACCATCTCAGAATGTGGTTCTGCATCAGCTGGTTGGAAAAGCTCCCCAAGTTCAAAAAGGTTTTAGAACTAACTCTTCTGTTTCTTACACAATATGGCACCACATGACTTGCTAAGAAACTACGTGATCATTAAACTGGATTTTAGCAAACCTTATAAACTAGCAAACTGAGTGGAATGGGGCTTTTAAAAGATTTTGTTCTTCTGGGGCAGGGTCATCCTTTGAGCCTTTGATGTCTATTCTAAGGTAAACTAATTGCCATATTGTAGCTGCTGCTAAGACGAGCGGATAGTAGATTTTTCAACTGAACTTGTGAGTTAATAAGCACTATTTTTAGGGAAAATTATCAGGGAGTGAGTCTACCAAGATTATAGTAAACTGAAAAGCTTTAAAAAATGCTTGTGTAAACTTTAATGTGTTTATAAGATGTCCTTAGTTACCAGAGTTCGCTTCTCAGAGGCCAAGACAAAGTAAACACAGTGTTATTGATTAAGATCACTTCAAAACACTTGGTATGCTCAGTTTTTATTTTGAGTTGTTTTTCTGCTGTGACTTTTGGATCCTACAAAACACAGTTTATAAATTGTGCTCACTTGCAAAAGTCACAAACTGCACATCAAATCATTTAAAAAGAAAAAGCAAACTTCGCAACACTGGTCAACAAAGGCAACCTTCTATGCTACAATTAGAACTACCAGAGATGCCTGAAATCAAGCATTTAATTAAAAATGGGCCTTGATTTTAGAGGGCTGAGCAGACACCTTGAAGTCAGTTGGAGCCAAAGTGCTTGGTACAAAAATCAGGTCAGCCTCCCAGGCAAGAAAGGTGTAACTTGGTGTTGTGAGGTGCTGACTGACAGACTGATTAGATGCCAGGCGAGTGTAATCCAGGCCAGCAGAAAACTGGCTGTTCCCAGGCATGCAGCTCTGGTAGTATGAGCCCCCTTGGCTGTTGCTGTGGTTCTTAGCCATGCATAAGGTGTAAAGTTGCATTGGTGTTGGTTTGTAGCATTTGTGTTTTCCTGCCAGTATTTAGTGCCAGTTATTGACAGCCAGAGAGGAGAGTGAGTCAGTTTTTTGCTTGATGAATCTCTGGGTTGCAAGGCGGGTTGACATACTGTTAATAGCGAGAGAGACAGTTAGCATTTGATCTGTTTATATGTGCGTGTATGTGTCTCCAAGAACTTGATGGGTTTCTTCTCTGTTTACACACTGTCCTGACTCTCTGTAAATTTAATGGCCATGTTGTAATTCATTCATATGCTACATGTTTTCATAGCCTTTTATTTTATTGCATTCTCACTGCAAACTCTTTCATCTGCATTCCTCCTCCATATAGCTTCACTTCATTCTCGAAACGCTTGCATGGAGATGATGTAAGGAATCCCTTCTGGCCCTCCTTCCCATTCTCCCTCCCCCCTTCTTTCCATGCATTTGTTTGTTCTCCTTCCTAATTGCTCCCAGATTTTCTGGGTGGTCCATCTGTGAACTAGATAATGGTAGAGTGCCTCTGCCTGTTAGGAGCTGGTGTGCTGTGCTTGTGATGTGGCCTCCTGAGTGCTCTTCAGAGTCCTTCTGTCTTTTATCTCTTTTGTTTGTCTCCTGGCTCTTTCACACCTGCTAGAAATCATGTGCTTGTCCAAAGGGAAGGGTGAGGGTGGGAAAGAAGCAAAGTGGGAACTTTCTGCAGTTACAGCCTCTCTGGTTCATGTTCTTTATTTTTTAAAAATTTCCTTGAAGCGGTGGAAATGAGTGCTAAGACACATGCGCTGCTCTTCCCTCCTGCCCGCAGCCCCATTGCTCTTGGGATATTTCTGGCAATGTGACACTATGCAGGCAGGGGAAGTAGCTGGAGTGTCCTCATTTCTAATGGAAGGTGGAGAGCTGCATTAAAACTGCACGGGTCCGTCCATCACCTCCAAGTAACAGTGTTAGCTCTTGGTTGGAAGTGTTCTTGAAAAACATATCCATTAGGTGTTGGTTTGTTCACGCAGCTGTGGAGGATAAGCTGGTTGTCATCAGGGTCTATTTTGCTGGCCCACATAGTGGACACTATTTTTGTTCAGTGTTTTTTCACAAACAACCAACAAAAAATCACACCCAGTTACAGATAAGAGAAGGATTTAGGGAGCTAATTGTTTTTATCATTGCCTAGAACTTAGACAAAAAATGAGGTGCAAGATCTGAATGTTTAGGATTAATGTGCTAAACAAAAAGCAATTCACAAAGCCTGGAAAGCAGTGAGTGCATCTAGACTTGCACAACAGGGTGCTAACGGTTTGCTGTGGCTCAGCTGAATTTCTGTAAAATGTGAGCAGGATTGCACCTGGGTCCTCACTGCTCTTGGGGAAGGAGTGCTGGAAGATCCGCATGTGCCTCTTGATACCTAAATACACATACCTTATCTTAGAAGGTCTTCACCCTGCCAACTGTTCTCACTAGACACATTTTTCCAGATTAATAAAAAAAGTCTTCACTAGTGCTTGCTACATCCTTCTGAATATTAGCCTCTTTGAACAGTTTCTAAAATTGAATTTGCTTGTATTAATCTAAAAAAGCACATGCAAATTTTTGCCTTACCAATGGCAGGGAGCAAACGACAAGGCAAGTGGTAGATCAGGGAGTGTCTGGTCTGCACAGGGAAGAGTGTCAGCACCCTGAGCACTACAGCTGGGTCCCAAAAGCCTTGTAAATAACATTAGAGTGATGCTTGGAGAGTATATTAAGTGTATTGCTTTGAGCTGTAAAGGGTCATGTTCTCATTTCTCTGTATTATCTCATCTGGACAGCTAAAAACTTATTTTTATGGAAGCTGGGATGATCGCAAAATCAGATGATTCCAGGAGTAGGGGATTTCAGGGGGAAACAAGTATCTGGAAAACTGGCAACTCCGGAAATAGCTTGAGAAGCAGAAGAGGGAGTGTGCAGTAAGTGGCTGGTGATGGATCCCATGCCATGCTCGCCTGCCTGCTTGTGGAAGATGAGTACCTGCGCTTACCCTCCCCAGCCTGGCACCCAGCGGTGCTGGGCTGGACTCCAGCCCAGCTGCGATGTGAGCAAGCCTTGGTGCGGGAAGGGAGAGAGGCTCCCTGGCACTCTCATGTAACAAAGGGCAGGATTTAACACTAAATTTACATGAATTTGGAGAGGCGAGAGGGGCAACTCTTGTGCCAAAGCAAACATGGACATGTGGAGACACCTGCCTAGCAGACCTAATCACGTTAACATGCAAGATTTACACAAAGAAAACAAACAGGTTTTCTACAGGTTTGGTTGAAAAGTGGCATTGAGTTCAGCTGTGGAGATTTTTGTGTCTTTAAATAAGTTTACAACTAAATCTTGGCTCATAAAGGGCCAGATCTTCAAGTCCTCATTCACTTTTCACTCATCTAACCTCTCAGTGAAGTCAGCAGGAGTTCAGGTGGAGTAAAGCCTGATTAGGGACCAAAGCAAACTTTACTTTGGAAACCCGTGTCACTTTATTGCTCCACTGGCCAACTAATGGAGAGCAAGCAAAACTGTGCAGCACCTTCTTTGCGACAGTAGATTTCCTGTTTCAGAGGGTTTCTCTCTCTTGGAATTGCCAGAGAGGTCCCCTTGAAAATAGCTTTTTCGTTGTTTTTCTGTTCTGTTTTTAGTCAGTTGGTGGCTGGGATTAGAAGATTGTTTGATACAAGAACAATGTAGCTTTCACGATTTGCTTTACAAGGAGCTGAAGGGCCTGTCTGGGGTGCTGCAGAAAAGTGCATGCATCACTGAAGTATTGGGAAGAACTTCTTTGAGTTATTCAGAAATCTGGGAGGCAGTGTCTTTTCTTTAACAAAGAGGAAGGGAAGTGACAACAGAACTAGCGAGATAGAGCTGCGAGCGACAAGGAAGCACTGCAGTGTGCTTTTGCGCAGCATTTTTCAGTATGCCTTTTTATTCTTGCTGCTTTCAGATGCCCGCTGCCACCTCTTTCTTTCATCTCCATTTCCTAAAACAAATACTGGTTTTCAGCATACCTAAAACAGAGTGGCGAGACTGTGGGGAACTGCTGTCTTCAACAAGGAGACCCACTGGTGGAGATTCTGTTTCATTTAAGTACATTTTACCAATCTAACTTTGTTGCTTTAGTGAAACGCGCATGACCAGCTCTCACCCTGAGAGCGAGCTGTCTTACGTATCTTAGCCTCCATTTTATTTGGTGGGTGAGGGCAAATGTCTATCTCATTTCAATAGCTGCGTGACCTGGTGGGTAATCGGTGAGCTGACACAGGTATGTGTGGAGACTTGCCTGCTCCACAGGTCCCTAGGGAGGAGCAAGAGGGGAATGTGGGAAACCTGACTCAGGCTTGTGGCTGTGCATGGAGTCGAGAGTGGCAGAGCCCTCAGCCTCATGCTGGCAGAAGCAGACTTAACTTTTCTCTTAACAAACCTATGAATGAGCTGAGGACCTGATCTCATGGTTCCCGAGGAAGAGGCAAGCTTTTTCATTAAGATCAAGAGAAACAGGGCTTGGGCTCATTGTATTTCAAAGCACTTTGTCTCTTCGTTGATGCATTTCAAGTTACATCTACTTGAATAGGGAAACCGTGCCAGTAAGGCTCCTTCACATCAGCAGGTACAATGAAGCTTATCTGAAACAAACTGTCTTGTACTTTCAACTGGTTAAACTGCATTGGATGTTCGGAGCCAAATTTTTGTTTCATTAATGTGTTGACTTCAGCGTATTTGCTCAGGATATGCATGACTGTGATCTGAGTCCGGCCCATCCAGTGCAGCTGAGCGTAAAATGAGGTTGAAGAGGGGAGAGGTGTATTTTGGTTTTGAGATTTCAGAGTCTTTTTATCAATTTTTCCAGATGTTCTTCACACCATTTCTGGGAAGGAAAGGCGAGATTTCTCCACCAGCATATACAACAAAGTGACTGGCATATTTACGATTTTTCCTTGCAGCTTTTCTAGTAAAAAGATATTAGACCCCTTTTACTAGCAAAAAACACATAAAATCATATCAGTGGTTTTTCTAAAATTCTTTGATTCCATATGGTAAACATTCATGTATGGTAGGTGGAAAATGCATAGTTTGTTTTATTTTACACTTGTCCCTTTCTCTCTCCTTCCTGTCCTATATCAGTAACGAATCATCACATTATTTCCTCATTTTAATATGTACTGTTAATTTCCGGCATTTCTAACTCCTATGTGTGAGGCACTCGAATTTACTAGGTTTGATTCTGCTCCGAGTTGAGCAGTGGGGAGGCCATGGGACAGAGATGGGAAGGAGCAGAGGGCAGAGAGGGTTTCAGAAGCTGGCCACAGGGATGAAGGGGCAGTTACCATGCTCCCACTGGCACTGGGGACCCAAGTTGCACTTCTACGCAAACTAGTTGGAGCTGACATGCCCCTTCTCCAGCAATTAATTATTTCACATCCTGATTGTGCCTATCACATAACCTTGAGGGAGATCCAGTGCACAAATAGGGTTGAAACCTGGTGACCTGGAGAAGGATTTAGAGCTGTGATCAGATCTGCTAGCGAAGTCAAAGTTGATGGAAGTACAGTATCAGCACAAAGGCCAAAATGAAGCTGTAAATTGAAAGGAAGGATTAGAAAAAAAGAGAACATAACAAAATGAGAGTTAAAATTGATTAAGGGGCCAATCTCTGATGCCTAATCCTGAGTTACTGGGTTGGATACCAGGGATCTCCACAGGGGAGAGGAGAAGAAATCTTCCCTCCAGGCTGCACAGCAGGAGAACTGTTCCATAACAACTATTCCAGCCTAATGGCTTCAGCAGTTTGCCTTCCTCTGCTGGCTAACCCTGTCTCGGAAGAGAGGCAGGACAGCCTGCATTCACGCCTCTGATTCGTGGCAAAGAATAAAGTACTAAGTTACATGTAGCAAGGACAAGAAAAACAAAGTTGTACTAGATATTAATTTTTTAGTGGACAATTACAAAATACTTAAAAGCTTAAAGAAGAGCAATTTTGGTTTTTGCAGATCAACCAAATGTCCTGGGCTTTGCTCTAAATTGTATCCAGACACTTTCAAAGTTCATCAGTTTTTGCTGTTGCCCTGAGCTGTACATTAGCTTTTTTTTCTCTAAAGAAAAGGAAGAAAAAACCTGATAGGAGTTTAGAGGTTTTGAACACAGAAGTCATTTTAACTTTAGTCGAAGTATGTAAGTGGACTTTTTTTAAACCAGAAAGTTTGGATTAAAAAAAAAAAACAACAAAACACCAAACCAAAAAAACCCACCTTTACATAGAGACCAAGCATGGAAAACTTCAACGTCCAAGGTGACTACTTCTGAAAAAAATGAGTGAGTAGGAAAAGAATGTTATAATTGCAACTGTATTGCCACCTTATCTGTAGAGGATATGACCAAGCACCCACTAAAGTAAGTGCAAAGTGAGGCACTTATGGACAAGAAGTAAACAGCACTGATACCAAAAGAAGGATAGCTGAAAAGCAGCAAGTCACACTTAGCCTTTTCTGCTTCTCAGACGTTTCAATTGAGTCAATTCCCACATTTTGGAAAGGCTGAAGGCAAAACTGGGCAGCTTCAACTTTGTGTTAAGTTAGTTGGCTTTGGAACAGCTGATGATGATGCCTGCCCCCTCCCCCCTCATGTAATGAAGTGCATAAACACATGCTTAATGTTTGCAGTATTTAGAAATAGAAGGCACTCTAAGCAGAGAGAGATCTCATTTATTGTTTTCTTACGGTTGTTGCTTTTCAGAGAGGCATATGAAGTTTAGCCTCTCTTTTTTTAGATGGTATTTTTAAAAGGTGCTTGGTAATACTGTCTTCTGTTCAAAGAAGTAGTCTTGGAAAGATGTTTAGCACAGCCTCAAAAATGAAGGCTAGAATGGATTGTCCAAGTGATTTTGGGAGTCAAAGGAGGGATCCGTTTGGCTTTTCTGTCTTAGGACATCGTTAATGACAAAAGAAAATGTAAATCGTCCTTGCTTGTCACCAGAAGGAAAAGCTTTGTCCTGCTTCTAGCCATTCAACTTTAAGGACCAACTTGAAGAGGATTTTGTGGGCTTACAGTGGAGAATTTGGTCCCAGAACTCTACATACAGTCTGGGTGCTGCACACAGGGCTGGCTGAAGCTTGCGACATGCCTTGGCCTCTTATCTGCTGTTGCAGGGTGGTTCTGCTGCTGGCACAAGGTGATGTGGCAACATGGATAGACTTGCATGCACCTGACACCGGGCCTGCTGCTGCACACTGGCTGCAGGCTCTCCTTCATACTGGGGTCCTGCATTCAAACCTCTCAGACGTAATGGGAAAGGAAAGCTGCTGTTTCGGTTAAGTAGCAGGCTACCAGGCCAAATCACAAGCTGTAACAACGTTTCTCTGGGGCTTTGGCGGGGGTCATGGTTCCATGGGTTTTTGTTGATGTGGCTGCAGGGCTAGCTTAAGAGTTTGCCAGACCATTCCTTATCAGCTGTGGTCATATTGGCCCATCTTTGCCCTATCTCCTCAGTTGGATCAGCTCAACTCTTTGTGGGTTCATGTGATAAAGGAGCTGAGGGAAGTGGGATGGTGTGGGGAGCACTGTCAGGTTCTCCAACTGACTGGTAAGGGTAGGAACTGCTTTAGCCATCAGTCATCACAAAGGATGTCCATGGAGCTGCAGCTGAAGTTGTGTGACACTCAACCTTTTCATATCCAGGCGGGATAAACGACTTGCAGCCGTCTGTGAGCTGAGCTCGGTACTGCATGTTGCAGGCCTGGAGAGCTCACCACTACATGGCTGCTGTAAGTATGCTCCAAGTTGGTCTCGCAGGGCCACACATCCAGATACATTTGATGCTTAACAGACAAACATTTGGCTGGATAGTGTCAAATATAACTCTTAAAGAGGGAAAGTTCCTTAAATAGTTATTTCCTATCTAGGGAAAGGGAGTTTCTCCTCTGTGGCTGTGACATGCACTTGGGAAACAGCTGGAGGGGAGCTGCTGCATTAACAAGGCCTGCAGATGTTATACCATGGCAGGGCATATGGCCTCCAGCTTCCCTGGAGCGTTGGCTGTTGCTGAACCATCAGCAAGCACTTGGTACTCCCTAAAGCCTGGTTGTCTAGGTGTAGGAGTCACCTCTGATAGCTAACTTCTTGCACCTCTCAGCCTGCAAGTGGCACAGGCCACTCTTCTGTCTTCATTTGCCTGCGGTTTGTGCCTGGTGACCCTTTGGTCTTCTAGCCATGGTCTGGGTTTTTGCTGATGGCTTGCTGAGTATTTACAGAAAAATGCAAAAGGAGCATGAATTTGGATGTCTCTATTTCAACTGGATCCTGAGTGATTAAGGAGCAGTGTGTGTAGACGCTGACTCTGCAAAGAAAATGCTGATTTTTGTTTTACTGTATATGCTTCAGACGCTTCCTTGTGAAATGCTGTGGCGATTTCCTTTGATTACACTGCAGCTTCATTATCAGTAATGCCTGTTTGCCTTTTAAATTAAAAAGACCTCCTACTCTGATTGACCTCAGAGTAAAACATTCCTGCAATCCAATGCTAGATAACCAAAAATAACACCTCCCTTTGTGGGCCAAAAGAGAGAAACCAGCAGAAGCCTACAGTTGCTACTTTTGCTATTCTGTAGGAGGGTGATTCCTCTCTGCGATGTCTCTGAAGCCCAGAGGATGGAGGTATATTTGCTCACTCAGCCAGTCAGGCCTTTCTTCCACAGCCCTGGGTTGTTCTGGGTATTTGAGCATACAGAGTTTTGCTGAACCCTCAGCATTAGTATGACTTGCATTTGAGATGATTTGCATGCTTTAATTTTGAATTCCTGGTCTGTAAGAACGTTGTCTTTATGTTCTCCTTACGCCAAGTCTGTGTTAGTTGTCATCTCTCTGCCTGCTGCATAACTCTAACAACTCCCTTATGTGAATTCAAGTAATGCACTTGAGTCTAAACTAAAAGAAAACAAGTTAAGCCGAGGCCTGCGGCTGTGCTGGGGGAGTGCACTCAGCCAGCAGGGAGTATCTGAGAAAGAAAAATAGGTCTCCTCTGGACAATTACAAAGGTGTGGCCACAGACTCTGCCTGCATTATGGTACTTGCCCTGTTCCCCAGGACCATGACTGATGCTGTAAGCCTTTAAGCAGTGTTACGCTGCATGAAAGGTGAGAGATGGAACTTGTGAATAAATCTGCAGGAATACTTGGTGTGTCCTAGCAGCTGGAGAGGGATCCGTGAGTCCCCTCTGTCAGGCCATACTTGGGGAGAAGTCATAGTGCTCGAACCTGTGGTGGTTCTTTAGAAGAAACTTAATGGAGGTTGAGAACCAAGAGACTGAAATGAAAATCAATAATCTGCTTATTTGGTGATTAGGATTGCTCAAAGCTGGAGAAGTCTGTCTGTTTCAGACCTTTTTTCTTGCTCTTCATATTTTATGTTGATGTAACTTCTGGTGACAGAAACATGTCAACAAAGAAACAGCAAACTTTCATGTAAGCTACTGTTAGAATGTATGGAAGAAATCAATTACTATGTTTTAATTATAAATTTCAAAAAGGGAGAGAAGAGTATCCTCTCCTCCCCTCAAAATCTAATCCACAGCTAAAGATGACAGGGACAGAAACTTCCTGATCTTTTACCTTGTGTTTAGCCACATTAGATATTTTGCAAAAAACTTCTCCCCTCCCTCCCTCCTTGCTGTTGCAGTGCGAGGACAACGCATTGCAATGCACTTCTTCCAACAGGAGAGGAATGCAGGCCAGCCAGGGCTTCTCAGGCAACAACATGTTTAGAGTAACAGTGACAGTGGAAGGAAGGAGGCTGAACGAGGGTTTGTCTGCTGCTCCGTTTGAAAATGCATATGGGTAGGAGGGAGGCTGTGGAGTTCAGAGCAGAATTTCAGCCTAAGCTTTGGAGGGTTTTCTGTTTTAAACCAGGCTGTACAATGATTTACCTGTTGCCAAATGCTGCGGCAGCACTGTAGGATAGAAGAAACAGTGACATTGCACCTGCAGGCAGTAGGGCGAGGGGGATCATAACTATTTAGATGACAGGAAAAACAGTTACATGTTTTCCTGTCCTCTGGGCTTACCCACAGATGTACGTATATCTTGCCCTTTGGGCTTACCCATGGGTGCTGGGTATTTTGCACTGAAGAGCCATGTCTCTGCCATGGGTTCTTTGCTTGTTTTTAAGGCACGGGGATAGAAGCTGGGATATGTGCTTCTGTGTTTTATTTGTGTCATCTTTAGCAGCACTGGTAGGGCTTCACTAGTAGCTCAGTTCTTCCTTCTAGAAAGTGGAAAAGCAGAAACAAAACCAAATCATTTCATATGTGTGTATCTGATTGAATTCTGAATAATCCAGAAGGGCAGCGAGTTAAAACCAATGGCAACTAAGTGTCTTTGCCCATTTGGTGTGCTTGTGCTCACTATCTCCTCTAGTAAATGATAACAAAACACAAACTCATTTCTTAACAGTTCAGTTATTGTAAGAGAAGGGGGGCCCTGAATTTTTTTTTTTTTAAAACTGTGTGTTTTCTCAGGGAAGATCCAATTTTAAGACACACCTGCACCCACTTTAACCTCCCCTTCTTTGTGAGCCCTGCTTTTGCCACCAGCCAATTAGTGGACTCGGGAGGATATTCTGGGTCAAGCTACACCAAGTACAGCAAATCCTCATTAACGCTAATTAGTGCTCAGTAGGTTAATTGGTGGTGAAGCTCATCTTTTTTTAATTACTTGAGCAAATGAGCCAGTGGGACCTTGTGGTCAGCTTTGAATTATTCTGTTTGTTTTGATGCACCTCATTTGAATGTGTAAAGCCAGATGTTTGTTGCCCAGATTTAAGGGCTGTTTGCTTTTGTGAGGGATGAGAAGAGGGGAACACAGAAAAACAAAATTAAGGTCTCTGACACCTTAGAGCAATTCAGATATGAAAATGGAGGAGTCATTTTATTCATGGAATGGAAAATACTGTTATGAAATAACATGTTGCCTTTAGTTTACCTTTTGATTTGTCATTCACTTAATGAATTCGTGTAATGTCATTAGCACAGACTTCCAGGCAGACAGAAATCATCTTGACCCTCTTAGGAAGGCATTGCAAAGATATTCCTGGCATAAGGTAGGAAACCTCTGGTTTCAGATGACTTGAGTAATGACTTTTTTTAATCCATTTTTTCATAGTAATCCTCCAAATTGGGACATTTTTAATAGTTTTTTTTCTAAGCTACTATTTGTTTTGTTTAGTTCAAAGTATCTTGTCTGTGTCCTTTGTTCTTCATATAATTACAGATAGATGGTGTCTCTCCCTTACCCCTTCTGAGGTCACTAACAAACTTAAGTATATTGCACTGTTGCTTTCTAAGTCACTGACTCCCATAAGGATGTCTGGGTTTGTGATTTCTTCCATTCTGACACCATTTTTGAGGTCCTGAGTATGAACACAACTATATCCAATATTCAGAGTATGATCTCTTATCCTTTTGCCTCGATACATCTTAAGATGCCATCCTTAGACGCATGGGAGGGCTTAGACGCTGGCTCAGAGTCACTGGAAAGCAGAATTAACACTTACAATCATGGGTAATACTCGGGATTGATTTACAAGCAATATTTCTGTGAGCAAGGCCTAACCTGGTGCCTGTGAGTCTGATGTCATCATTAGTTTTGCATCAGTGTGAGGGAGACTGAGAAGTCTTCACTTTCTTGTCTGTTTGTAGCAGACAAAAACCTTTTCTGAAAGCAGGGACTCGGTATCAGTGCAAACACTTTAGTCTAGTTGAGAAACGCACTTAACTTCATTTTTCTTTCCTTTCAGGGCTTGTATTGGGAGATCTAATACATGTTAATAAATCAAATACTCATCCATTTCAGAAGAGCTGTGTTGCGTTTACCTCTCTGTATTAAGAGTTCATTTTATAGCACTTGACTGGTCTTGACTTGCAGTTTGTTTCATGATCCCTTGTACTTAAACCACAAATGCTCTAATTCTTCCACGAGTTTTTCTTTCTCTGCATACGATCCAATATAATTTCCCAAATGGGAAAATCAGCTATGATTTCAGTTTTGAAATTGTTGATTATAATTAACAATATCAAAGTTAGTCTAGCTTTGGCTTCCTTAGAGCTGCAATGTGTCACTCATGTTCAGAAGTCCCTTTACAGCACACTTTCCTCCACACATTGCACGTAGAAGCCTGAGGAGCTAACCGTTATTGGCCTGTAGCAGATACCATCCTGCACTTCATCTGGTGCTGTGTGGTAGACAGGCAGATGAAGAATTTGTTCCTCGTGCCTTTTGCTGCTGTGGTTAATTCCATTCTCAGTGACAGATGTTGCTTATTTGTCCCTCAGAACAAGTATTTTTGATCGGTTTAAGATTCCTTTTTTAAGCCATCTATCCAAAACCACCTTCTGGTTCTCCTGCTGAGATGGGAAAGACCCTATCTGTATGTTCTTCTTTACCTGCAGGATATGAACAAGTATTCCACTTCTGTCATTCACAGGACAGCAGTAGATTCAGACAGTGTTTCACTACACTTACCAGTCAGTGGACTTACAAGTTACCCAGCAGTCCTCTGCAATCAGCGGGAGGTTGCACAATACAGCATCGCTAGTTTGCACATGCACTGGTAATAATTGATTCTGCAGGCTGTTAACTTTGTAAGCCTGTTAAAGGTTAGAGAAGTCTCATGTCTTGCTTTGTGCCTGCCATCCCCTTACCTGGTGATTCTCTGTAGTACATGCTTTCTATTATGCTGCCTTCTTTGAGCAGTTGGAGACTTCTTTGTGTACGTACTTGATTTTCTTGCAGCAAGCTGGCCTTTGGTTTTTTAACCAGTTGGATCTTCCAAGATTTTTAGAAGCTTCCATGCTGTAACCCTGGTTTTAGTGGAAACCTGTGATCCTTTCTTCTTTGAACGCATGCAGATCTCATGATCCAAGAGCTCTTAAAGATCGTTTGACACTCTCAGTTGGTATCTGTAGTTTTGCTTCCAAATCTGTTATCAACTTCTATTTTATATTGAGGGGATACTACTGACTGCAGGCAGGGAAAGAAACCTGTTGCAGGTGTGATTCTATGGTGCCAAGGGAAGGAGGGGAAGAAACCAAGTGTCTGAAAATGCTGACAGTTTGTAAAGATTTTGAGGGGTCCATAGGCTGTACAAGTTTCTAATTCAGGTGTCTGAGCTTAGAGACCACAGGAAAAAGAGGATTCCTCCCTTTCTTTCGTGGACATCTCATTAAGCACTGAACAGAGGACCGTGAGCCTGAATATTACCCTAATGGACTATTAAGTGGAATATAAGCCTGCAAGGCTGGGTTACACATTATAGGCATCTCAGAGATTCTTTGGTTACTTTCTTGTTTGAAGTTAGCAAACTGCTTCAATGAAAGGGAGTTGTTTGTTTAAAGCTGTTGTAGTCTTGTTGACAACAGCAGCTGTGCTGGCTGGGATTTCCATTCCATATACCAAATGTATGTGAATTTGTAATCTAATCCAAGAAAGATACCAACGTTGGCATTCAGATGTGTATCCATGTTTGCAGCATAACCAGTGGAATTACTGCTTGTGAATAAATATGTGAAAGAACAAGCAGACTGTGAAAATGGAAACACAGTGTAAATGTGGTGCAAATGGGATAAAGAAGCTGCAAGGAGCTGCAGTAGCAAACAGATCCCTTCTATGCACTGGCTCCATCTCAGTGTTAGGAACAAGGGTAAGATGGAAAAAACCAACCCAATCGCAGAGGAACTTTGAACTAAAATAGACTGTAATATCTTTTTCAAAATAATCTGATGTATAACAGTTATTTGAGGCTCCAGTGCAATGAGATTTGGACACCTACATTATTTTAAAACCCTGTTGAACTTAGTGGGACTTGTATACGTAATTAATTGCTTTGAAAGGGCAGGATCTTAGCCATCGTTTGTTAATTCTGGGCATAAAATTCTTGATGAAATGAATTGTGTTTTTAATGAAAATCAGAGTGGAGAGTGTCTCTAATGATTTGTGTACATATGTTAAACCTATTGTAAGCATTCTGTATTTTTCACCTTAAGTTTGTATTTTCACTTTCTGTAAATTCAGTAATAATTTTTCAGGCCTTTGGCAGGCACTGTGTAAACCAAAGGGGTTTTTAATCACAAACTGGATAGAAAATTTTCTTTCCAGTATGGGAGGTGAAAATGAGAGTTTTTTAGAAGACAGAATTAACTATGGGTCCTACGTTTGGTTGCTTCAGGCCATTTTGCAGGTGTGATAGAAGCCTTTTACCATGTGCTAAGCCACAATGCTTTGCTCCTTCTCTCTAAGGCAGTTTGTGGGTGCCATGATTTATGTACCTAATACTGAAGAGAAATCTCCTTTTTAATGTTTCATATCACTTGATGTCAGACTTCTGATACGGTTTGTCATAATTTATAGGCATCGGGCATTCAGAAATCACAATGATTTAGGTAATATTAGGGATGGATTAACTAAATGTAAACTTATATAAAGTGGCCTTAGAAAGGAGGAGTTTCCATTATTAGAGAGTTCTCTTGATATTGTGCAGTTTAAAGAAAGAGAAAACTCTTTTTCATGCTACAACCATCTTACTTACTGACAAAGTCAAAGCTGCCAAGTACTTTAAACACAGTTGACTTTTGCCTTGAAATTATCTGGTTACTCACTGGTATGTTTTTTTTTTTTCTCTCCCTCAGCGTGAACGAACGTGATCATTTGTTAAAAAGACTCGGCAGGAAAACTCCTCCGAGCCTTTTCCGTGCTCATTCTGTCCAGCAAAGCGTATCACGTAAGTAGTGGATCATGTATGCATGTGTTTCACAGCAGTCAGTCCCAGAGTGAGAGGAAGGATGATTATTTTTTAATTAAATTGTAGGTAGAGATAATCTAGCACAGAGGCTGAGCTGCCAAGCAAGACACATACATTTGGAAGTGGAATTAGTGTATTTGGCCCTAGGCAAGTGGAGCTCAAATGTGGATAATTCCCTAGGATCCAATCAACAGGCCCAAATGACAAAATCCCAATACGCAGGTTCTCTAAATGTAAAATCCTGATAGTCTCAAGAATACTGTAAAATCAAAAACTCTGCAGGATAAAATAAATGTTGTGATAGAGCCTAGCTTAAGTAGAAGTGGTTTCGTTATGAAGAGTTGTATTAGCTGTGGTTAGCTGAGAATACAGCAATGTTTCAGCAATGCCACTTAGGGGTTCTGTGTGTTTCTGATGATGAGAGCCATGGCGCACAGAGCTGCCTTTCTCCTCTCCCTCTTTGTCCTCTGCTGGGAGAAGAGATGCAACGACACATCTTGCTACTGCTGCTATTTGGAATAAATTGCATTTCTTGTTGGTGTAGAGGTTATCCACTTACTCATCTTCCTAGAGGAGCGTGTGACAGGCCTTGATTTGCTGGACCTGACTTTTTTTGACAGTGTTAGAAAGGCTTCCGCAGCATTAAAAATAATCTAACAGCTCTGTAGGCCAGATACATTGAAGGACCATGCTGTCTCAAGGGATCCGGGAGTCCAGTCAACCCCTTCTAGTGGTAAAATGCAGTCTCTCTTGTGATTAAACTGGTGGTCTAAATATGCTCATCTTACTAAAGAAAATAGCCCCCCAGTGTGCAGTACTACTGCGCACAGGGCAAGGAGCAGGCACTCAGGATTTGGGTTTCGTATTGCTGTTGCAGTGAAAAGAGACACCCCTGAGTGTTTAAGAACCCCAGGGAAGTCAAATCTCATTGCTGGCTGTGTCGCCTTCTGTAGCAGAACTGTTGTGGTTCAGGCTATGGAGGCAGGGCTGGGATTTGAGAACCGAAATGCCTGAGGTATTCCTGTTTTCCATGGGGAATTTGACTAGAAGGGGTGGAACAGTGATGGATCTGCTAGTCTTTGTCCTTCATAAAGCTGTTGCAAGGCCATCACTGTCAAGGGACGTAGGGTCTTTAGTGATCAATGCCATTGCTCCAGGGAAAAGAGGCCGGTGTGCAGAGTAGCCCTGCGGACCATGTGCTTCTGCCAGGATTTAATCCTTTGTGTCAAGGAGCCAGGGATGCTGACGGCAACATGGCTTTGGGCATGCAAATACGCTCTTTGAGGAGATTCCAAAGGCGATGATTGGCAGAAGAAATCCATAAAATGCATAAATAAATTGCTGTCAAAGTAGTCTGCTGTAGAGACTTACCATAGTGCAGAAGGGAGATAGGCCAGTGGTGACTAGTCAGGCTTGATACATGCTTTTAGTCTGGTACAGCACATCATCAGGTTGTTAGTAGATGAATAGCTGTTGGAAAAGAAAAATGAGATATCAAAATAAACACTAATTTAGATAACCAGCTTCCCTATAAATGCAAATGATTAAGTGCTAAATGAGTCAGGCCAGGTTACAATCAGCCGTCTGTTTTTCACGTGAACGTAAATTTTGATTGTGAAGCTGTTAGGATTGAAAGACGCTTTTTATGGAGTATCCATGACTCTTTAAAACTTCTGTCATCTCTTGTCAAATGTTATTTTCTAATGTTGCATAGCTGCTATATGTACAAGGCCACGTGAAATCCAGGGAACATATGTGCTGTTTTCACAACTCTAAATTGTACAACTGTTTACTAAATGCTACAAATCTTCAAAGCAAAGAGTTGATGAATAGGGCAGTAGCCTTGACATGCTGGGCCAGTATCTTAAATCACACTAAAGCGCTCTTTAGCGTTTGAAGTCTTGAACTGTTCATATGTTTCCACCAGACTCCAAGTTCCCAGTCAGTAAAGACCACTTCTTCCAAAAATCACTTGTGTGACTCGGAATCTGACACTTGCACATAAAGCAGGAAAATGGTTTGTTTAGTTAGAGCTGACAAAGGCTTAAGCAAATCAATTGCCTTGGTCCCAACAAGGAAGGAAAATGGGATTAAATTTCCTAGCACAGATTGTAAAGATGCAGTACTGGTTTGAGAGTCACTATTTTTGACAACAACTGTTTCCAAAGTTTTGGAGAGGAAACAATGCCTAAATAGCTTTGTTTCTAGTTACATGGAAAGGAGAAAAATCTCATGGGGAGTTTCAGGGATACTACTAGTGGTCTCTGGTGGGAGGAGAAAGATGACTGAGGTAAGTCTGCAAAGCCCTGTATCGAAAGGCAGAAGCTCACTCTGTGTGTTTCCTTAGCTCCCTGTCGGTGAGCCAGCCCCTCTCCAAAAGCATTAGCACAGCACACAAGACCTTCAGGCAGGATGCATGGCTGGGGTGCTCCCATACAGCACCAGGCTCTGGTGGATCCAGCCCCCAAAGTGGGTGGCACAGCCACACAGCCAGTGCCATGTCAGTGCCATACAGGAGTGCCAGCCAGGATTAATCTCTTAAACACCTCCTCCCAGTAAAGAAGCTGGCTCAGAGTGACTGGCTTGGAGAGTAGCCCCTGTCCATCTGGAAAGGTATGCCCTTAAAGTGTGTAAGACCTTCATGGCTGTTTTTCTTGCTCTGGCTTTGTTTTTGTGTTCCTGAATCATGTAGAGCTGTCAGAAGCATGACAGCAATCCATCTACTAACCGTACTGTCAAAGATCATGTGGTTCCTTCCTACCAGTATAACTTCTGGGAAACTTTATGAAAACTTAAAAAAGGTGAAGTTCCTGTTGGATGGCATTGTCATGAGACTTTAGTGGAAGAGTTTTATACAGTTGTCAAGCTCATGTGATAACATAAAACCATCCCGGTGGAATTTTGTAGGCAACGGTGACGACACTGGCCTCCGGGCTTGGTGTAGCGCCTAGTGAAGGTGCCTGGTAAAATTGGAGATTGCCCGTTGCCATCTGCTTTCTAAAGTCTCTTAAGAGGGAGCAGGAAGTGTCACCAGGCTCTTCTCAGGCATGTCTTTGGACCCTTCCCTTTAGTGTGCTGTGGGGTTCACACTTGAGGGAAGGAGCAATAATGACTCCCAAAAGCTCTCCCTCTCAGAGGGTTTGCTGGCAAGGAGGTTTTCTCCAGGTGAGCTTTCTCCAAGTCTCCATCCAAGTTCGTGTCTTTTTTTGTTGTGACTTTGTGCGAGTAGCATCTCTTTCAGACAAGCTCTGTAGATACAAAAGGTGGTTCTTGACCTCCCCTTTCTTCCTGCATGACTGACTTGTATCACCTGCCCCTAGAGCCTCACCAGCAGGATGGGAAGGGTGATGCTCCCCACTTGCTCAGGTACTCTCAGACCTGTCTGTCTTTAAGGAAAGTCCCATACCATCCCTCTAGTGCAGTTTCCCTCCTGTAATTCAGAATACCCCCTGCCAGTGTTTAGTTGTCATTTGTCTCAGCTTGCTCTTAAAAACAGCTGAATCCTGCTCTCCTTAAGCAGTGCTCTGGCAGAACTCTCCCTGAAATGCAGAGAGCCATGCCTGAATGAGGATTACTGCACTTGGCCCAGATTTCCTATGCTAGCAAAGAAAATCCCTCTTCCTTTGACAGAATATGGTGATTAAATAGAGTAAATCTGAATGCAGAGTGTATGGTTTGCACCTTATTAATCAATGGAGAAAAAGCACCTGTCATCTGAGGTTCATTTCGCAGTGTGGGGGCTGGCGAATAATAAATAATAATAATGTGTTCATGCTGAGGGCTCTAATCCCACCATTTATTCTCCAGTAGCAGACACCTTCTTCCTCTCATTTTTCTGGTGGTGCATTTTGATTTGAAAAACAACAGGGTAACTACTTGAGGTGCTTTTTAAACTCCATTTCCTCTTATCTTAGAATCATAGAATCATTAAGATTGGAAAAGACCTTTAAGATCATCGAGTCTTGCATGTGTTTGAAATATAATATACATGTATTTTTGCCAAGCTACATATTTGTTGACTGTGAAGTGGAGTTGAAATCTTTTAAAATCAACTTAAGAAAAAGAAATAGGAATAATTAGTTTAGAATTGATGCTGTGGCATCTGACTCTGTTTCCTACATGCAAATACTGGTAGGTTAGTATCTGGGACGAAAGAGATGGGACCATTTGTCAGGAATTCCTCTTGGGTCCTTTAGAAAACACAGGCATAGTTTATCAGCAGAGAAATGCATGATATCTGTAAGCATTAGTCAAAATGTTCAAGATTTAAAGCAGCTCTCACCTTCCCAGAACAAGTGGAAGAGGGTTGCAGGAGAAGTCAAAGCTGAATTAGCGTTTGCTGTTTAATTGGTAAACATGAACTGCAACGTCATAGCAAATCTCCTTAAAAACTGTGCAGAACCAGGCAAATCTCTCTCTGGCCTGAGAGAGATTTTGGCTGGCCAAGTGATATCCTAACATTGATTTTTATTACATCAGGGAGATTTTTCGTATCTAAGAAGCAACATTTCCTAAAAGATTTTTTTTTTTTTTAAAAAAAAAAAAAAGCTCTTCCCATCCCCCCAAACCCTAAAACTTAATTTTAGTGGATTTGAATCTGGGCATCTTTCTCCAAAGGCAAACAACATGGCGGTAAAATGTATTTTATACTTTGGACTATGCTAAACCATAATATCACCGCATGTATGAAACAGTGAAATGCTGCAGAAGGCAAGGTTTCTGACAGGCTTCCAGTGAGAACTGCCCTCTTGCTGGTTGGGACAGACAGTTCAGGTATATCAGAGGAGAGTGCACGGAGTAGGAGGCCTCTAAAATAAATCCGTGAAGTGAGTAAGACTGTACGCAGTCCTTCCATGAGCAGATTTTCTGGAATAAAAAGAGCACTCTGGACCCTTTTTGGTCCTGGTCTTGGAAGCTATTGCACGTGAGTGGGCTGTTGAGCTTGTGCAGTGTTACTGTCTATGATCAAGACACATGCATGGAGACGGTTTTCTCTAATCCAGCATTGCACAGACCAGCATAGTCATTGCAGTGAACAGAAAAAAGAGTGTGTTAAATTAGAAACCTAATGGGAGACTAGATTCTGATCTACTAATAGAATATCAAAGCTTTAAAACAAACCAACAAGATGCTTTTAAAATTCAGTAAGTTGCCTGATAATATCTGGTACGAGTGAAACCTTAGATTTGATGAGAACGTGAATCTCCTCTTAACAAATGAGCCCCACTGACAGATATTCAAAAGTGCGCCTTTCCTCCATTAACAAAAAGTCTCTGAGTACAAAGGTCCTTCCTTCTGCGATGGCCATGAGTGGATTGTGCCCAGAAAGCCCCAAAGAAATGTGCTCTTTCCTTGGGCTGCTGCAGGACAGCTGAACAATGAGGGCCTTGTTCTCAGGGCAGGCTTATAGGTGTGGTTTTAAAACTAGAGTTGGGGGGAAAGTTCAAACTTCCAAAAAGTTCCCTAGTAACTGGCAGATGGAAACTTTCATTGTTTTTGGATGGAATCTGAAAATAGGGGAAATGTACAGCTGCTTGGGCAGTGCGGATGCATTCACAGTATTCTGACTCCACAAGGCACAGCCAGCTGCCTGAACAGCTT
Organism: Fulmarus glacialis; assembly: GCF_000690835.1. Lineage (NCBI taxonomy): Eukaryota > Metazoa > Chordata > Aves > Procellariiformes > Procellariidae > Fulmarus > Fulmarus glacialis. Next base: position 22,134 of record NW_009232063.1, read on the forward strand.
GAAGCTTGATTTTAACTGTAGTGTGAATAAAAAAATGTGATATGAACTCATCTTCCTGTATAGAGATCAACAGGAGAGGTTTTAAATAAACTGCCAAATGTTGAACTTCAACTAAGTAGGACAGCGTGCAAGTATGGGGATCACACCCTTTCCCATGATGTACGCACAAAACCCTTGTTGCTGATATTTCAAGATGGATCAAGAACATGAGGATACCCCTGGTATTCTTCACCATTGATCATCTTAGCCTGAAATTTGTTGCCATTTTAAAGTGTTTTCTACTGGTGTGAGAGTGGTGAACGTATTTTTTTGATGGCATTTTGCATTTACTTTGCAGAGTGCTTGGGCTGCCTGGTTTATAGGCCTGTGCTAGCACTGGAAATAAGCAGGTCATGGGAAGATACCTGGGGTTGACGGGCTCCACACACTCGTGTGGTCACTGCTGGATTTGCAGTAGTTATGGCAGCTGAAGAATCTACTGCACTGAATGATCTTACAGGATAAGTAAATATAGCAAAGCCATCTTGATGCAGACCGGGTTATGGGGCATGGGCTTTAGTCTTTCAGGGCTTAAGCTTGCAGTCTTTGACCAAGCTGACTTTCCATTGAGAATTTAGCCAAAAAAAAAGCTAACAGTATGCTGGCCCTTAGCGTGGAACAAACCCACTAGAGGTATTTAAGTGTAAATCTGTCCTTTTTTAAATGAAAGCCTGTTCTGTAAATCATATTTCCTTTGCAATTGTCCAGCATGCACATACTTTTTTCCAAGAGACTGTTGGCTTTTTGTGAATGTATTCTATGAACCTTCATAGAGGCAGGAAAAACCAACCTGTACCTCTGTAGCTGTATGTATATTGGCATGGAATTGCTCAGGGAAAATAAAATGGGATGCTGGGATGATCGATCACATAATCAAATCAAAGTTCGTACTGTCCTGCATTCCAAGAGGGAGATGTGACTGGAGTTAGTTCTGGATATGTATTTCTGTTTGAGTCCCCTCCATTTACTGGCAAAGATTTCTTACCGTGCTTGTGATTCAGGTCAGCTAACCTGCTGACAGTGTGTTCTCCTGCTAAGGGAGCATGTGTTCTGCCTTAAGACCTTGAATCTACAGCAAAGTCCCTGTGGCTTCAGAGGTGACATTTACCTGCATTCTGTGAGAGAGGAGAAGACCCTCCACATTAAGTGAACAGTGGTCATCCCTAGTGTTCTGGGACTCTCTTCCCAGCAGCTTACAGCTGTATAGGAGTTGCTGACCACCCTCCCTGTGCAGGCATCAGCCAGAGGAAAAGATCTAGGAGTGCTTGAGCATCTGTGCTTGGCTCACATGGTCCCAACTTGGTTGTTAAGGTGAAGGTTTAACAAGCCTCACTCGGGATACAGTTCATTTCTGGCCTTCTGGGCTTCTCCTGGCTACCAGCATTGGTCACCTGCTTCAAAGCATCAAGATGCTTAGGGGCCTTACATCCCTCCTGCCTTACAGAGGGTATTCAGCCCCATGTGCCCTTCTGTCACAGGGTCCCTCTGTGTTGTGCTCCAGTCTTATCTCACCTCAGCACCTGATCTGGGGGGGCAGGGGGGGAATATGCCTTGAGCCTGTTAAGGGAGGATACCTGAAAGACATTTGCTAGGTCTCTGGGTAGTAATTGGAACATCCATCCTTATTTGATGCTGTGTCTTTCAGCCTGGGGTGAATCTGGGGCAGGATTTCAGAATTCACAAGCTCCTGCTTCCAGAGCTGCTTGGGGGAGATGGAGAGTTGCCCATGGAGAGTTAGCCATGGTATAATTCTTGGGTTCTCCCAGACAGTGTTCACATCTGCCAACTCTTGCCTGCATTATCTGTTCTGTATAGCCTATGACTTTCCTATTTCTCCATTTTTGTAACTATGCTAATCTGCCCTTCTTCTCCTTTCTGGTTACTCATTTACACCTGAAAATCACCTTTCCTTGGTGTCACAAAGTCTGTTGTTCTTTGCTATAGTTTTCCGTTTAGAATTTTCTGTAGGGTCATGTCTGCTTTAAATATTGTTTGGTGTTTCACCATGTTGGCCCATTAGCTTTTGTGACTCTTTTACCAATAACGTGGTGTTTTGCAGATGATGTCAGAAATGTCACTTGCCTTGTCCACGATACTTTAAAAGAAATCAGACACATGGTTATTTTCATCTGAGTAATTTCTAGGGAGACCAAAGGATTGTGCTAGCTAGCAGGATTAACTTCTGCAAAATAGAGACCTCCAGAATATGTTTGTTTGCTCTATTCAAGATATGGGTGGCCAAGAGAATTGAGAGTTTCTTGGTGTGATTTGTCAGATGCCACCTGGAAACTTGTTAAAAAAAAAAAAAAAAATCCCTGAGTGGAGTTAAGAGGAAGATGTGACTCAGATCCAGTTGTGGTCTAGACATTTCCATGTTCCTCCAGGGGAACAGCTGATATCAAGCAGACTATAGAGGAGTCGAGCCAAAATGCAAATCTTTACCTGTCTGTTAAGTCTTTAAAGAAGTTCTGCCACTATGGGAGTACACATGGTATCCAAATCAATCTGTAGCTTATTAGTCAGGTTAACTCAGAGGGAAATGTTGACTTTGTACAGTAACCTGGCCTGGGGAGGGGAACAGTAAGACAGAGCTGGCAGCAGACATCCTTTCTGTGCCACGTGGGCAACGTAGTGCACAGCTGTAAATGTCAGAAGTGCAGCACAGAAATGAAGGTTGTTGCAGCCTCAGTCATGTAACTTTAGTGATGCCTAAAACTGTTCCTAAAAACAGGCTGTGCCCTTGAGCTGGACTCCAGTGATTTATTTTTTTCTTCCTTTGCTTTTTCAGATGGGTATGCATTTTCTCAAGAAGAACATGGTGTTGTTTCCCAGTCGCAAGTTGTTCGATCCTACGATACAACCAAAAGGAGAACAGAAATAGAATAAATGGTTCTTCCCTTGATGGGTGGTGGGAATAATGGGATTTGGATCAGTGCATCCACTGTTAACATATTCTTGACTAGGGTTGGCAGCAGCAGCCAAAACACCAGAGAACTCATTTCTGTGGCCTTAGCCAACAAGTATTCTGTATTCTCCCTGCAAACCTTGAGTACATATTGTGGGGGGAAATCACTGTTTGAACTCAGTCGCAAAGCTCTGCCTAAAGTTTTGTTTATGTTGTTATGAAGCATTTGACTGTGCTATGTGAGGTGTGAAATTAAAAACAATGTTTTACCACTATTTAAAACATCAGCATAAGGTTGTTCTGGGAGAAAAGTAGAAAATTTATGTTCCATGAGAAATCAGCCTTTGCTTAATTGGAATGGGTGCTGAGATTTCCTGTTTTGGTACACACAGACCAAGTGCACACGGCTGCATGCAGACCTTACTTCCTCTAATATTCACTGTTTACTAATTTGACTGAAATTTTTAACAGACAATTTGGCATAAAATTTTTGATTGCAATACAGTCTGTAGCTAAAAATGCTTATTTGCCTTCTTATGACAGAATAACACAAGATAGCAGTGAATGACAGAATATTTCTTGCCCTCTTACAGGATTTGTTAGGGCTCTGTCTTAGCTTTCTAAAACCCAATTAATAGCTTACTCACAAAGCCAGGATGTGGAAGTCGGAGAGCTTGGCAGGGCAGCTGTCTTGAGTGCATGGCATTGTGCACAAAGATGAACTCAAATAGGTGCCTCCTGCTAACTCTTCATGATATATTTGGACATGTACTTCAAATGTAGCCTGGGATTTCTCTCCATGATCCCATTCCCACTTTAACAACAGAACAAAACAGTGAGAACTTAAAAGGTACAAGCTTGTCAGATGTTGAGAAAGAAGATGTGCATCTGCACAGGAGGCTGATACTGTAACCCTAAAGAAGCATTCCCCTGACCAAGTAGGATAGGCTTGCAAAGGAAGGTTAGGAGGGGTTTACACATGTGCATGCACACACATGTACACGTAGAGAGCTGGTCATTGTGAAGAGAAGACCTGCTGTTTGTTTGTTCAGCCAAACCAGTCCCTTTTCTAGATCTGATCTATCAACAGGCTTCCTGACGCACTCAGACCTGTGAGCCCTGGAAGGAATGCTGGCTTCATGGCCTTGCTGTGCCAGTGGGACAGGCATGCTGCTGCATAGATTGGAATTTTGAAAAAAAAGCAAAACTGGGGCATAAGTTAAAGCTGAAAGAGCTCTTAGAAAGCTTATGCTGTCCTCCAGACAAGTTCTATTAATTTTAGTCGCCAAGCCATGTTTCTGAATAGCATAAAGTAAATACTGCTGTGTTTTAGCCAGGTTTCATGGTTAATGTATATACTACATCTGTGTATTTAAAAAGTTGGCGTTGGTTTTTGCCCTATTGACTGTCATCCAGAACTTTTTATTGATTTAAATATATTCAAAAGCAATTTGAATATGAATGTTTATATTTAGCAAGGAAAAGGAAAAGGCCAGCCTGGCCCACTGGCTTAATCTTCCTCAAAGGTTGTGAGTAAATGCCAGGGCTCAAGTGTTGTAGTTAATTCCCAGTGCCACCTTGGAGGCTCGGAGTCCCCTTCAATGTTAAAAAGCAAATTTTGCTCCTGCAGGACCAGGCAGGATTGCTCCTGGAGTAGGCTGATGGCACAGAGGGAAAAGCCATCACCTTCTTTCTGCAGTGCTAATGAGACAATTATGCAATAAGGGAAACGTGCAAATAATTTTGCCATAGGCATGAATGTCAAGGGGCCAAGTGTGGGTGTATGTATTTTCTGGGAGATTAATTTTGTTTAAAGGCACGAATACTGGTGCAGAGAATAAATAAGGGGAGGGTAAACCTGGTCCCAGGAGCTTTTAAATCGTAATGCTGATCTAACCTGTTAAATGCTTTCTTTTATTTAGAAACAAAATCTGTTTAGGAAATGTGTGGTGTAAGCCTGTCCTCAAAACTGCTAACTGTTTCTTCCTTTTTGTAGCAACACAAGGAAGATTAACTTCCCACCAAGACAAAGCAAGATCAGCTTAGTCTTTGTACTCTAAGCCACACACTAAACACTGGTGTGTAAACAATTTGGAGGCTTTTCATGAGGATACAGAAAAAAAAACTTTTAAAAACCTCTGGATAATGAAGAAGGGCAAGTAAATATGTTGAGCAGAGAATAGAAAGGATCCTGGAGTCTTTTCTGTTCTTAACTTTGTGCAACAAAATTTTACAGAACATAATGAGAGATACTGGGGAGGAGCAGCTGTCATCTGCTGTGATTTATTTTATTAGTGCAGACTATTGGCTGTATCATTTTGACCTCTCTGTAAATTGAGGTCAGTGCGTGTCACAAACACAAACCCTCCCTAGAGTTAATAGTGGCTTAGATTGAGGTACGTGTGTTGGATGTCAGCTCAATGGGAATTACACATGGGGTTTGTCACAGGGCTATACAGTATGTGACACTGGGGCTAGTGGGTCAGACTTTATCATCACTGTAAGGCCTTAATCTCTAGCTGAGTTAATCCTGTAGAGCCCACCCAGGTCAAGACCTGGCATTCTTCTTGTTCTTTGGAGTCATTACAGGAATTAATGTATTGTAATATGCTGTAGCCTGACTGTTGGAGTTGCTTGTCTTGGTGAACAATGATGAGATGTATTCCGGTAAGGAGAAGGGCAGCTGCTCTGCATCAACAGAATTCCTTGCAAATGCATGTAGCAGTAACGGCAACCTTTGAAAGTGCTTTTTGAAACTGTTACCAACTAGACAGGGTATCGGAGGAGAAGGAATGGGAGATTTCTGCTTGACTGTCCAGACTTAACTACCTAGGATTGATCAGAAAAGGGTTTCTTGGGCAGCTCTCTGCACTGACCAAAATGGTGGTGGGGGTTTTGAATGTTCAGAAGGAAATGGTGATTCTCCTCAATTAAACCTGGATCTGGTTGCTTCTTTTTGTAACACTGTAGTCACTGCTTGCATAGAAGCTGCTGTTCCTTTAACGATTGCCTAGTAGCAAATTAAAGCCGGCAAGCGGGAGCCTGAGCTAAGCACTGCTGAGAAGTCTGTTGACATTTTCTTTTCCTTGACAGGGCTTCAGGTCTTGCTGTAGGGAGCTAGCAAGGGAAGTCAGTAATAACTTGTCAAGGAGAAATGGCGAATAACCAATAAAAGTATCTGAGTCAAACTAAGCTGCTAATGTATCTAAAAATGTGTGTGGACTTAACATGAACTATATGGGCTGTAAATTAAGATAACAGTCAAGCCTCGCTAATCTGCACTTCACTAGACCACACGTCTCTTAGTGCACGCCAAAAATGTGCAGTCTCTTTCCCTGCCTCAGCCAGCAGCTAATAGCAGATGCTGCAGGGAAGTCTCCTGTTACCCAGATTACATTATTTTTGCAGCATGTACTGGAGTGTGTTAGCTGGGAGACAGTCAATGGTCATAAATAAAGAAGAGAAAGCTCAGGTGCACCAGAATAAGTGAAATGCAGGGACTATGACACGGTCAGTGGCCACACTGGGTACAACTTGGCCCTCTATGGACAACCCCACGAGCTTGAGAGGTGCATGGTTCTTAAGCTGTCCCTGTCCTGCAGGCTTATTTTGCCCTTTTGGGCTAACTCACCAAATCTGCTGTTTTGCATTGCCTCCAGTCATCAGTGCAGACTAGTGATGCCCTGTTTACATTCTCCCTTGGTTTTATAGATAATGACTTAATTTCATTTTTAAGTACTCTGAGGACTGTACTTTTGCTGTTATGCCTCAAAGCTCAAGTTTGAAGCAGAGCACCCCTCGAGCAGGTGTTTCACCCCTGAGAAGCACTTTGGATTTGTCAGATTTCTCCCTACTTCTAAGGCACTGAGGGTATTTTACCTTAGTTTTGGATCATCACACAGTATCAATGCCTTAACTTCAGTCAGTTTGCAGGAAGAGCTCTTTGTGTCTTGTTGAGTCTAACAATAAATGGTGAAGATACAAAATACCTGATGGGTTGGAGGAGAATTTGGCTGTGTCTATGCTATACCTGATGCAACCAGGTAGCAGTTTGCTTCTGGAACATGGCACTGACCATGCGTGTTTCTCAGTCTTCAGACAGTTGTGCTCCTCCTGTCCTATCAGGAAGGTCCCTTGTACTCATCTCTTCCAGAGTCTGTCTATGCTGCAGCTCCACACCTCCTTGAGGATGCTGAGTACCAAGCAGATCCAGACCCTTCTCCCTACCTTGTACCTGCAGGGTCCCCTGGGCACAGACAGCCCTGAGGCTGTCCCACAGGCAGCTGTTAGAGGCACAGCCAAAGTGCCTATCAAATGGGGAGAGTTTTGAATTCAAATCCAAGTGTTGTTCCTAGCCATAACTCACAATTGTCACTGCAGACAGTGTAAAGAGGTATATAAGACATACAGACTCAAGTTATGAATCTGATGTCTGGACGTGTACACAGCACATTTCCATCCCACTGGTCAGGCCCTGTGTGAGCAACTGCTGTCACTTGGCGAGTGAGCAAACAGGCAATGACACTTCTCTTCAGCGTGTTGCTTATTTGCAGCCAGGTCACTGTTCCTCAGAAGCCGTCTGTGCAGGAGCTCTGTCCCAGATCTCGCTCTGAAGGGCAGCTCTCCAGCCAGGCTGAGAGAGGCAGCCCCAAGGAGCTGCCTGTTCCATAACACAGTGATATGGTTGTCTTTGTGGTGCTGTAATAGACAGTGGCTGGTGGGACTCTGCCAGCAGCAGCAGGGGTAAAACAAGCTGCTCCAGGAGCACAGCCCCTGCTTCTTTGGAAATGACCTGTTAGTACTGATGAGGTCAGGCCTTTGACATGACCTGAGCTTTCAGACAGGTAGTTTCTTTCTGGAGCTTATTCTTCCTGATGCTGAGCTTTGTGGGTTGACAGCAAGCAATTCCTGTTAGAAGAGTGAAACATGCTTTTATCCATTTTCTGTACCCTACAGACTCTGTACCAGATACTTTCTTGATTTTTTTTTTTTTTTTTTTTTTTTCCCTTAGAGCTTTCTCCTTCTGTATGGGGTTGGGGCAAGTCTCCTCAGTTTGATTACACAGTTAATACAGCCCTGTTCCCATTTTATTTTCACTAGTCTTATAATATAGCTTACACTGACTTCTCAGAACTGAATAGGTTCAAGAGGGAGAGAGCTCAGATCCTCTTACCTGAAAGCTTCATTATCTTCCAGACACCCAAGAAAGCCTGCTTTCTCCTTCTGTATGGGGTTGGGGCAAGTCTCCTCAGTTTGATTACACAGTTAATACAGCCCTGTTCCCATTTTATTTTCACTAGTCTTATAATATAGCTTACACTGACTTCTCAGAACTGAATAGGTTCAAGAGGGAGAGAGCTCAGATCCTCTTACCTGAAAGCTTCATTATCTTCCAGACACCCAAGAAAGCCTCCATACCCTTCAGCGCTTGTGACCAGAGCTGTGTGTCTGGAGAAGGCCACAGGACAGGTCAATACAATAGATGACAAAAAAATAAATCCCTATGGGTACAGAGAATAACTCTTTCCATACCTTTTCCATACCTGGCAGCAAGATTAATGGAGGCTTTGAGCCTTGTTGGCAAATGAAAACCAGAAAGTTCCCTGTGCTGCTTGGCCACATGAGTGAATCCCAAAGGTGATCGCTTCTCGGTGACCTGCAGAAAGCCCAGACAGCCTGGCTGAGTTTATCTGGCTGGGAATGTGCTCTCGGAAGGGGTGTCTGGAGGGGTGAAGGGACTGGGAAACGAAATAGCTTGGCCAAGACCACTGCTGCTATTAGAGGCGAGGGAGGGGAGGGATTCCTTGGGCTTCTCTGAAGAGCTGTGATAAAGCTTACTTCTCTGGTTCCTTCCTGCAGCTCTGGGAAGGGAGGAAGAGAGCTGTGTTGTGAGCTTGCAAAGCTCCGTTACCTCCTGAAGCTGAGCTTTCTCTGGCACCAAGCTGAGTCCCGGGCTTGGAGAAAGGGACTGTGTCCCTGCCAGAAGCCCCCCTGCTTAGCATCCCTTGACTCTAGCAGGTTGTTTTCTGGGTGATGACAGGTTGCTAAATTGTTTACTGGCTGCTGTTTTGCCTCATGGACCCACAGGAACTGAGGACTGAAATTATTTCAGTCCTGAATATCTTTCATGGAGAGTTAATGGGACTTCTCCTTAGGTGTTGCTCCTGAGCAGGTTCCTATCCCCTAGGCTGGCGGAAGGGGCTTGTTAATGTGGGGACCTGGGTCTTTTTGTGACAGAGCGTGAACCCTAGGGGTTGTTTCATTTGGACTCGTAGCCTGCTTATTTGCGGTGTGGACAGAACGTAAAATAGCTGAGTGCTGGTGTTTCTCCAAAGCCTTCCTGTACGTATGAAGAAGGTGAGACAAGTTCTCCTGAAGTCTGCCACGAGGGGATCGTTCTCCCTCAGCATCTCTGTAGCTACTAAAGAGAAATAGAAGTGGGTAAATGACAAATTCTGTGTGGGCGAGCCCAGCTCTGGGCAATCACGTAGAAGTCTAACGATGAAGAAAAGACTAATATATTGCCAAACTGTCACTGTGCATAGCCGGGAGGTCAGCACCCTTGTAATTATGGAGTGATGAAGCCAAGGGAAAAAGCCAACATTAACAGAAAGACGTGATTGTTTTAAATTCTGACCACCTTACTGGGTGGCTTCCCTGCAAAGATGTTCCAGATGTCATCTTGGCATAAATTAATGAATTTCAAAACATCTGCAGGGTTTCTTAGAAAACATGGAATTTAACAGACAGTGCATATGCCCTTCTGGTTGATATTTTCATTCAGGAAGGAAACGCAGGCACTTGCTGTCCTTACCGTCAAGAGCTCGTAGACTGGAAAGTTGCTCAAAGTTGTTTCTCAACTCTTTTTTAAAAAAAGGGCTCCAAATATAAAGCAATGAGGCAGCCAAGCCCTCTGGGACTGTGTGTGCATGTGTGTGTTGGAAGAGTTGTCCGACTTGAAAACCTCCCCCTGTCCCTCCTCCTGCCCCCGAAGTGCAGCCCATTGCGCTGGGAGGTCAAATACTCAGCGGCTTGAGTGACAGGATCTTTAACAGCATCTTTTTCATCAGCGAGCCAAGTCATGTGCCTGCTTCTCTGTCATATCTGTACTCAAATTGCTTAAATATTGTTTCAGATGGGGAGGTTTTAATCTGGATATGCAGAGAGGAGTAATGCTGTGGGGGGATGTTTAATTGGCTCCCAGCAGAGCAGCAGTGGTGTGTGGGTTTTTTCCTCTAGAAGTGTTACTATTTTCACATCCTATTAATGTCCTCTGGTAGTTTAAATACAGCATCACATTACAGTGGAGTTTGTTTCCCTCCCAGACTGAATACGAATGAAGGTCATTTACTTGTATTTTTAGAAGGTTCGGAAAACTTAGCAAATTTGTAGCTTTGAACAGCATTGTTGACTGTTGTATGTCTGCACAAAAATATTTCCAATAAACCTTTTATTAAAGCAACCCAGTGGACCGAGGCTTGTTTGTTTTATCCCCCCTGCAAGTTTTGCAGCAAGAGTTCAATGTTAAATGCATTTGAGATTTAGCCTGCAAAGCTGGTGAGTGGATTATTGTTATTTTTTCATGACCTTTTGGGTGTGTTTTAAGGGCCTGCTTCTGTTAGTGCCCAGGACAAGGCTTGGGTTTCTTTAGTGGGTCTTGAATCAGGCCCCAAACGCAAGACTAGTATGGCGAAATAAGAATGGTACTGGTGAGCTTACAGTAGGTACCTGATATTTGAATAGTATCTCCAGGGGGAGAACCATCTTTTTACATAAACTAGAGGGACAGATATTCTCCTACAAATGATACATTAGATCTCACCAAGGCTTCACCACAGTAAACCTTGGAAATCTTCTGTCCTGGCTGAGTCACGTTAGACACAGCAGGGGAAAATTAAGCCTTAAAATCTCGTTTCCTCCCTTCTTGCAGCTAAATTTGCAATAGGCTTTTTTAACACTGGGCCATGCTCTTGTGTTTGCGGGGGGAGAGTGGTCTGGTGATGCATCAAGATGTGAGGTGATGCAAGACCATGAGAGATGCCTTTCTCCAAACCATTGTGAGTGCAGGGGCAGGATTTCTCCTGCTTCTGCCTGATCAGGAATATCGCGTCCAGCCTCTGCTGATGGTGCTCGCCTGATTCTGCTGAGCTCGCTCGCCTTGTCTTGCCCGGAGGAGTACCTCTCAAGCTCTCGTGCCTCAAGCAAGACTGGCAGCGTGAAGCACCACACAAAAGTTCTCATGTCCCCAGTAGCTCTGCATCCATATGCTCCGGAGCACACGTGCTGTGATCCTCTCTGCTACAATATGTTCTTTCCATTTAATGAGTATTTTTTCATAGTGAGCTGTGAACCACCTTGTCCCTCGTGCTGGGCCTGCGGGGAAGCTGGGGGATGGCACGCCAGCGAGGCTCAGCAGCTCAGCCAGGCGAGCCTGGGCGTTAAGACCTCAGGGCGCAGCCCAACTCAAGGCAACAGCATCATCCTTCCTGAACAAAACCATCACGCATGCACTGAGTCAGAAGTGAAGTCACAGCTGAAATTAAATTTGCAGAAAAGATTGGCCTTATTTGATTTTTGGTGACCATGGGGAACACGGGTTATAAGATCCCTGTAGAAAGTAAAAGTGTATGAGCTTCAACAAAGAGATCTTTTTGTCCAAATATTATTAGATACTGGAATTAAACAGATTTTATCAGAAACAAAATGCATATTTGTATATAGTCTGGCTAAAACTTTTCCTCCTTAGGGTGCTATAACTTGATGAATTTTTTTCCTTATAGATTGCAGACAGAACCACTTTGAAGAGCGCAGAGGGACTTCTTTAAAACAACAGATTACTTCTGGATTTTTTAAATTAGGAAACAAAAAGGAGGTGTAAGCCAAATTCCCCCTCCTCCCTTTACAAGTCATTGCTTGAGCACATTTCAAAATACTTTTATCCCAGAAGCTAGACCTAGTACCTGCTTTTCCTTTGCAGAAAAATAAAAAGCCAACGGTGAACTCCTTGTGTATCCCTGTTGTGCTGCGGTATACGCCTGCTCCTTCCCTGGGCCTCCGTAGCAGCAGTCCAGCCCGCAAGCATGTAGCAGCGGGAACTTCGCTGTGTGTTAAGGCTTCTCACACATCTGGGCAATCAATTATGCCCAAGTACAATTGATGATAAACTTGAATAAGCTTTATTCCGTTGGTGGTGGGAGAACTCGATGCTTAGCTGACTGCTCCCTGCACTGTCATCTCTTGTACAGCGCACTTAAAGTGAAATGATTCTCAGATTTGTTAAATATAATGGATTGCTGCTTAAACCCCGTATTAGATATATTAGTTGACTAATCACCTCAGAGACTTTCCCTCTAACAGTTTGACAGGCAAGGCTGTGAGAGCGTCTAGTGCTCATGTCCCAGAGCCAAATATTTGCTGGAGCGGCTGTTAAGTCTGTTGCCGGCAGTCTTTGGTGCCTCATACCCGACCAAAGGAGAATCAAAGTCCCTAAACCCATAGATTAATGCCCAAGTCTGAAACAGGAGCATTAAAAAATAAAAGTGTAATTGAGAAAGGTTCGGTTGAGGAATGTTAAGCAAGAAGATTTCAGAAACATAATCCCTTTTTGTGAGCGCTGCTGCAGCAGTACCCAGCCACCTAGCACCGGCCCTCCCTCCAGCACAGCCCCGCACCTCTTCAAGCTCCCCCAGCATTTGGTCCTCAGAAGCTTGGATGGAGCAGTGGGTTTACTCCTGCTTCCTCCTCAGCAGAAATACGGGGCTGCGGAGAAATGAGGCTTGGAAATGCCACCAAAATCCACTGCCGTTTCTCAGTCATCCCCGCTGAGGAGGAGGCTCTTGGGCAGATGGTGAGTGGGCTGCATCCAAGATGGGGAATGGTGAGCCATGCTGGTGAGATGCTGTGGTGGCCATGCTCAGCCAGGACACATGCCTTGAGGAAGCTTGATAGGAGGGAGCTCATGGTGCATTTTTCATGCCGTGACTGATCTGATGGACGGTGGGGTGATGGTGGAAGACACGGTCCTGGTTCCCCTCTGCAGTTCCCATAGTATTAGGTGCTGCCCTGATTCATGTTGTTGGAGTGGTGGGGAGACTGAGCGTGCTGGGTCACATGAAGCAGGCCCTTGAGTGATGAAGACATCCTGAAGCTGCAAGCTTTCAAGGCATTTTGGCACCTAAGTCCTGCAGCGAAGTGTCTGAGAGTCTCAGCTCTCACTACTACTTTGTGTCTGGTGGCTTGGTAGCTGCTGACCTCCGGCCTGATGACAAACACTCAGCACAGTTGTTGCAATCAAATGAACAGGACTGACTCATTGGTCTTGATTGATGCCATGGAGCTGGTGGTTCTTGCTAGTAACGACTACAGGCAGCGGGAGCACCTCCTGGTCCCTCAGGAGAAAGACAACTGGAAGAAAGGGACGGTTGGGTTGGGTTGGGTTTGTGTGATGCACTGGATTTGTAACTGTACTGGTCCATCTCCCTCCTTCCTTTCTCCATGTTGCCAGTTGTGGAAGGAGCTGCCTCCAAGCACACTAATACGCGATTTTATCTGGAAAAAAATATAATGTACTCTTAGTGTCAGTTCATTTGGATGTGAGGCCTGATATCAGAGCTTGAACTACGTACCTATATCATATGTGTTAATTAAATCTTGTATGATGGCTATACATATTTACCCGTACATAGTGAAGGTGGCATTTTACCTTTTAAACTGAGAGCCTGATTCTGACTGCACACGAGGTCTGCAGCAGTTGCTTTTGGTTTGCACCGATGTAAACTGAGAATCACTTTTTCCCCCATAACGAGACATTTACAATCATGCACAGACTGTCTCGCGTTTGAAGTCAGTAGGATTCTTTCTCTCAAAAGCAAATACTGAGGGAATTAGCAGCTGCATAAGCCAGTATTTACTGTTTGGGCAATAAATCATAGCAGAGACGGCACAACACGCTGGTGTCCTTGTCTCGGAGCGGCGATGTCCTGTACCGGCTCAGGCTTGCCCTGGGGTGAGCGGCCGCAGTGCCGTTGAGCTCAGGGAAGTTTGTGGCCCAGCTGAGCTCGGCTCTGTGCCCAGCAGCATCAAACGCTCTGTCAGCCCGTCCTCGTCAGCTTTCAAAGTACTTTCCAAACCTGATTGAAGGAGGTTGCTCAATATCTTGGAAGGGAGATAAGTAATTTTATTTTATTGTTGTGTTACTGCGCCCTGACTTGATGTTCACTTGCCCTGGCTTAATAGGATTGATTGATAGGATCCGAAGTGGTGCCTTCCTACTTTTTTTGTTTTCAAGTTAACCTACAAAGACAAACCAATTTGGGCCGTGGCCTGAGGTGCTTCAGCATTAACACAAGGAAGGCTTGATGGAAGGCGACTCATCTTTTGAATTAAATGACAGTTTTTGGCTTGATATATCATTGTTTCTCTTGATTTTACTGGAGGTTTTCTGAAGGACTGCTACAGCAAATAAGGGATTGCTCAACTGAAAGTGAAGGATTATCGTGTTTAGGAGAAAGGATGTTACTTCTACTGTTTCTTGAATATTTGAATTATACTTTTGCTATTACAAGCCTACTAAGTGGGCAAAAAGAGACTGCAATGGCAGACAAGATTCTGTTTACAAAGTTCAAGGTGAGTTTTCTTTCGTATTTCTTGACGTATTGTCAACACCACAAACGAGAGAAGGAAACGACGTGTCTCCTCGGTGAGCTGCGTGCACCCACCGGGCTTTGCCCGGTGCAGAAGGTGACTGTTTGAGTTGTTACCTGTGTGGTTTCATCTCATTAGAAATAACCACCAAAATTGATAAATATGAAGAAAATATAAATTAAATTAACCTTCTTTTGCCAAAGCCAGTGGCCAGTACAGTGCTGCAGGCACTTTAAATCTGAGCGCAGTCTGAGAGCTGTGATTCACCTTACACTCCGGAGAGGCTTCTCTCCCCTTTTCTAATGAACATTAGGGAGCAAGCAGCTACTCGGCCTCTGACACACCTCGCAACTTCTCAGCTGTGCCTAATGAAATGTTTGCCTTCTTGCTCTGAGTATTTGGAAAACCAGGGAGCCATCACCTTTGTTAAATGGGTACATCATAGTCTTCTAATGATGCTGTGCCTCCACTCATTAACCAGCTGCCCCCATGCAGTGAGAGGTCCAGCTCAGCAGGGCGCAGGGCTGGCGTGGGGGCAAGCAGGAGATGGAGAGGACAGGAGGCCCAGAGAAAACGTTGTGAATAAGCCAGCGTGGAGGAGCTGGAGAAGGTGAGAGGTGCGGGGTTGTGAGCCAGGTGAAAAAAGCCCGGTGTCAGTGCGCAGACATTTTCCTGATAAAAAGAACAAATTGAGCCAAGAAATATGACCGCATTTCTGTGAACAAAGTACAAGACCGGTAAGTGTCGGGAGGGAAAGGGGTATGTGTGCAGCAGGGAGAGCCGCCAGCCCTGCGCTGGGGCTGTAGTGCCTCTCCCGGGGCGGATGCACCCGGGGCCGGGTCCATCCCAGGAGCTGTGGGCACTGGTGCACCCGGGGGTGCTGAGGCGAGACATCAGCCCAGTCTCACCTCCGGGGCTGGCCACAGCATTCAGCTGGTGCAAAGCAGCCACGCTGTGGTGTTGGTTCATGTGAGGTCTTTCCATGGGTGAAGCCCACACTGATTATTTTGTGCCACGGGGCCAGCGTGGTGGGCATCTCCCCACTGATGAGGCACAGGAGGCTGTTACAGCACCAGTGGCTGGTGTTACCTGGCCATTCATGTTGCACAGAAATGCTGTCATGGGGATTAAATGCTCTGCTACAGGACAGGGGACACTGTGAGCCCCCAGGGAGGGCAGGGTCCCACTGAACTGGCTCCATTCAGTGTGGATGGGGAAGAGGAGAAGGGAAAAGGCACAGGCTTAAGCAACTTGTTCAGTCCGTTTGCAAGTGATCCCGGGCAGGAAAACACTGCAAACCCCACTGAGGACAGAGCACTAATACAAAGGGACCTACAGAGAGGCAAGAAATATGAGCAGGAAACAATAAAATGAGATTCAGCTTGGAAAAATACAAGGGAATACATGTGGGGAATAGTATTTAGTAACAACTTCAGTGGGAGGAAAAGAATGGGAAAGCAGAAAACTGGAGGGGAAAGAAGAGCTCTGGCAAGACTGAAAGTGAACAGTAAATTAGATATTTTGTAAAGGGAGGTGCTGAGGTTAATGGGCTGAGCTGGGACCCAAATCCTGGGCATTATGGGCCACATTTAAGGGACAGCCTTTAATTGCACCAAGCTCCACTTTCCCCTAACAAACGTGGCGACGGCTGGTAACAGCTGTATGGGGGCACACGAACCTCCTGCTAAGGGGGAGGAGCGGCCTTTGTCCTCTGATCATGCCCGGCTAATAGGCAAGACATTTCAAAGTAGTTCTCCACGTGTGTATTGTGAGGGGGTCGTGTCGCTGGTGACGGTCCCACGCTGTTCCCCTGCGTGGCTCGGTGGTTTGGGCACTGTGGGTCGGCCGGGCCACCGGCTTGCTCTGAGCCAACAGGCACAGCCTCTGGCCCCGCTGTCTGAGCCCGGCGGGATTGCCTACAGCTTGGGGACGACACCACCCTGCCCACCGTTCCCCTTGCGAGGACACCAGCAGCGCGCTGGGGTGTGCTATGGGCAAACAGCGCCAGCCTGTATATGGCTTGCTGGCTTCTCCCCACCATCGCTACTGGTTACCGTGCACACCGTCGCTGGCACGGTACTGAACACTTCAGTGCCTTAAATAGGTAGCAATGTATTCAGAGACAGGCACTGAAAAGGTACGCCATACACTTTAAACTGCAAGTGAGCGAGAACATAAATTTAAGGGGTGTAAACAGCAGGAAAAAGGAGGAATTGTTTAGGGCCATCTAGGAAGATGGGGCTCAGTAATGGGATGAAATTGAGCAAGCAGAAAGGCGTACGGCCTCGCAGGGCGGGTTTGCTGAGCCATGAGTCATCCCGCACGGAGCCGCATGTCCCACCGTGGAGAGCCCCACGGGGAGCCCTCGGCCAGGGCTGCAGGGTGGGTGAAGTGGCCACAGAAATGTTTCCATCCCTTCTTACAGCCGTATAAGGCTAAAAATGTATTTATGGGCCACGCAGAAGGTTTAGAAGTGTGGCTGTGATTTTTTAATCTTCAGATTTCAGGCTCTTGCATTATAAAGAAAAGGGAAAGACCGGCTTTCCTATGGAACAGATGCACGTCCATTGGTATGACCTGAGGGCCGCCGTGCCCATCCTAGTCCCTGGTCCGAGCCCACCCCTGGGCTGCCATGGCGCAGTGCTACGCAGCAGCACTCCACCGGGGTTTTCCAGTTACTGTATTAAACGTGGGACTATTCCTTCTGAGTTGCAATCAAATAGACCCTGCGTCTCAACTAGCACTGTAGCTTATAAAAAGTAAATAAATGCATCTTTCCTAACCACCACTCGTCCTTGCTCAGAGTTTATCAGCAACGGTTTCCACACGCTCTTTCCCCATGCCATCCATAGTCACTACGTGCAGCAGAAAAAACCCTGCCCCTCTCGACCAAGGAAAAAAAAACTGCCCGGGGGAAAAAAAAACCATAAAAATACGATAAAAAGCTTTGACACAAGCTATTGGCCTCTCCTGCTGCGAAGTGCTCGTCACTTCAGCGCATCTGCTCTAAGCTGTGACTGACCCCTCCTCCCCGCCAGCTTTCTGCTCCCAGCCCGGATGCCAGGAAGCCGTGGCATTTCGGGACGTGCCATGTACAGACTGACCAAGCGTTCAGCCATGTAAGTTGTTTTTACTGTTACTCTTTAAAAACACAGCCAAAAATCCTAACTTTGCTTTTTGCCAGGGTCTGGAGAACTGGACTGGTCAGATGTGCTCTTGTAGACAAAGTAAAGCATTAACTGAAGGAAAAAAAACTGTAACAAAGCAAACAAAAACAGTCACACCATAAAGTATTTATTAAGAAAGAAAGGGGGCTTTTTTTTTTTTTTCATTTGTAAGAAACACTTTAAAGCAAGTTCCCTTTCAGAGATTTAAAAGCTATACGAAATGGTAACATTGGTTTTACATTATTGTACATGACATAAAAAACCCCACATCTCACAAACTTCCTTTTATTACAACTCAGGTTTCTCTGCCTTCAGTTGTAAATTGATTTCTACAGACTTAAATTTAACTTAATTCTTTTTTTTTTTCTTTTTTGAACAAGTAAACAATATACAAAGAGATTCACCTGAATTTCATAGGTCAGAGGAGGTGTCCTTGGCAGGGCGTGTGCAAGGCAGGCAGCGTGCGCCGGCGGGGGGGCGAGAGCTGACTTGGTTCACAGTTGGGAAAGATGATGGGCTTGTCGTCTGGCCACGCAGTAACAGGCCGGGTCTCACCTGGGGCCAAGCACCTCCAGCTCCTGCCGAAGCCACCAGCAGCTGAAGGCATCCGAGCCCCCGCGCCTGATGCCAACTCAGCTTTGGAGGGTCAGCGTGACCAAGCTGCAATTCGGGCAGGTAGAAACCTAAATCCCCACAAGACTCGACTGCGTGTTGGGTCCTTCAAAAGCCTGGCAGCACCCAGCTCTGGTGCACCTACTGCCCTTAAAGATCGCCCGAGCACCCAGCTGCGCGGGCAGAGCACAGCAGTCACCCCACGCCTCCAGCAGCCGGTCGCTGCCTTGCCGAAGCCGCCCAGCCGGGCTGGAGGGGAAGCCGGGTCTCGTAAGCCAATCTTTCTGTCCAGGTCCCACATGCTGAATGGGTGATCGCAGCCAGGAACAGCAGATCTGGGATAAATTGCCTATTCATTTTCCTCTGTCAGTGGTCAAACCATTCCTGCCCGCTGCAGGCTGCCTGTGTGTGTGGCATGTTTACGAGTAAGCCATTGGATTTGGCAATGCTTCCACACATACGTGTAATTTAAAAACATACATACAAAAAATAGTATCACAGTTATTGCTACATACTGATACAGTATCAGACAATAAGAAACCTTTTTTCAGCTCTGGTCTGTAATTGCCTGGTTTTGGTATATGCCCTCAGTCCCCTGTTGCGGTATTTTGGCTGAAGAAGAAATGGATGGCAATGCAGAGATTACACTTTTTAAGAGACAAAACCAGCCTTAAGTAAGTCGTTTGTTGCATCCAGGGTGATATATTACAATTAGCACAGTCTGATTATTCCCAGCACGCTGTTGCCTCTTCAACCTGGAGAGGTGTTTTTCCCCGGACGAAGCCAAGCCAGGCGGAGCCAGCAGCTCCAGCGCAAAGTGCCCCCCCGGCATCCCGCCTCCTCCCTGACCCCGTGGCATCACGGGGAGCCGCAAGCACCTTCATCCTTTGGTTGGGCCTTTTACATTGTTTTTAAATACAGCTGTGCCTTCCTACTCCTCTGCCCCATGGGTAAAGAAGAAAAGGGGATGGGTTTCAGACCTCCGCCAGCCCCTCCGTGCCCAGGTTGGGGCGGCTTTGTGTGACCCCCGGGGAGCAGGGCTGGGGACTCGGAGCGAGCTGGCGGGGGGACGAAGCCCATTTTCCTATGGTCAGACTCGATCGCAAGAAGGGTTTGGGTCTGACAACTTCGTGTGCATTCACACGGGTTTACTGTTTCATGGGAAGTGAGGATAAATCAGGCGTGTTTGGAGTCACAGTAGACCCTTCTCTGCAAAGGCAGTGTCAGCTCAGACGCTGCTAGCTGTACCAACAGCTTTGCTGAGCGTCAGGAAGAGCAAGCACCTCGTACCCTGTTTTTAGTAAAAAGTTCACAAAGATGAAGTCTGTGCAAACCACTACTGGGTCCTGATCTTGAGGCAAATCCAAATCAAGACGGGTTTCAAGTGCACTGGAAAGAAGAGCCGAACAATTCACACTCTCATAATTCCTGTGTAAATACCAGGGACAAGGAAAATTGGTTTTTGCAAGACTAAGCCTTCCGTGGCATTTCACCCCAAACTGGGGTGTGTAAGAAACCATGGGGGCTGGTACCAGCACCCGGCACGCAGGGATTGCACTGTTCACCTCTCGGTTGTGATTGTCTGTAAAGCAATGGGAAATGTCATTAAGGAGCTGGGAGAGGAGAAAAGAGGTTTCTTAAGTACTGTGGTCTTGTACAGTGTAACAAAACTGTTTCTACGAATTAATTAGGCAAATACTTCTGACCATGTCATACCTGAAGGGCACTTAATGGCTCCGGCATTTATCTCGCAAGTACAGTGATCTGAAATACATACGCATTTTCAGTGTAATCCTTCGCCACTGTAAATCATGCACTGGAATGAGAGCGTATCTGGCAATGTTAATTCAGAGATATCATCCTACAGTTTCTGGCAATGGACCCCGATGAAAACAAATGGTTTATAAACACTGTCTGACATGCATGAGCCTTTCAAAATTATTTACAAGTGATGTTGTGGGAGCTTCATTCCAAGGAAGTATTTCTCCTCTGTTCAGTTTAGATATTAAAATCTGCCGGGTGGGGAGGGGGGGGAAGGCGTCAGGGCTACACAGTCACAGCTGGGTACATCTTCTGTTCGCTGTTGGCGTGCGGGTAGGGAGACTGGATCTGCCTGTAGCCGCTCTGGTCTTGTAGCCGCTCTGCAAACCGTCGAGGAAGGGGGGCACCGGGGTCAGCGGCATCGAGTCGTGCTGCACTGCGTAGCCCACGTACTGGGGGTGCAGGTATTGCCCCTGGTGCGGCACGATCTGGGTAGCCTGCTGGCAGTTCAGCACCGAGAAGTTCGTCGGCATGTTGACGTAGACGTTATTCATGGTCCCTTCTGGCAAACAGCAGTTGGTCTGGGACCTGGTCGGGGGGGCTCTGGCCCCCGAGTTGGCGCTGGAGCTGGAGCTGGCGGCGGTGCTCGACTGGCGGGAGGAGGAGCCCCGGGAGGTGCTGGCACTTGGGATCATGGGGATCGTCTCCATCAGGCGGGTGCCCCCGGGGGCTCGGCTCTGCTGAGGCTCCTGCTTGGGCCGCAGGCATCTGCAGCAGCAAGCCGCCACCAGCGACCCCAAAATGATGAAGGCGACAAATACAGATCCAACGATAAGGAACGGCACGTAGATGGGCACTGCAACAGCAAGGAAAACATCGTCACTGGGGTCAAGGACAAACCTCAGCAGCTCCAGCAGAAGGTCCCATTCCACCCCCCAGCCAAGCCCACCTCCTCCCAGCACAGGTCAACGAAGGGTGAGCACTAAAAGCCGTGTGTGCAGCTGAGTATTTTGCACAGGGAGGATGAAAAGGGCTCTGAAACCCATGGCTGGAGTTTCCAAAAGCATCTTTGAAGTTATTAGCAGGGAGGAAAGCCCACAGCTCACGCCTCGAGGGAGGATGGCTCGCTCCCATTGACGGTGGTCTAGTCCACATCAACCACCGCTCCACATCTCACCCCCATCTTGTCTCCAGTATGCCCCGCTAGAAAAATCAGGCAAGAGAACGCTGGGTTTGATGATAGGGAGATACTTTGGGGGGAGGATCCCTGCTCAGGGCTCAGGAGTGCTCAAACCCCGATGCTGCATCACATCCCTCCCCATCGCCAGCCCTCTCCAGCCGCTGCCACCCCTCGGGGCAGGGGGACAGCCAGGCAGCAGTCACAGGGGCTCTGCCACCCTGCAGCCCTGGGGACGAGCGTCCGGCTGCTCTGCGCTTCAGCCCTGCGTTTGGGGAGAAACCACGGGGCGGGCGGTGGGGCAACAGCACCATGCTCCAAAGCTTTGCTACCAGCATCCCTCCTTGCGAGGCTAAAAGAAGGGACACCAGGGCAGGAGGAGTGAGGGTGGGCGAGAGGTGGGAGCAGAAAGTACAGGCGATGCTTCAGCGGTGGGGTCAGGAGCCCGACAAGGTGGATGGCGAACACCATCCTTGGAAGGACCTGGGCTCCAGTCGTTCTGCACTCCCGGGGAAAAAACTCTTTTCTCTGCCTCAGTAAGGAATCTGCATGGATATATCCAGGAATAACGAGGGGAAGGTGCCTCCCCTCAGCGCTTGGAAACGCTCCCGACAACACGTCTGGGCTTCATCATTTCCACCGAAACCCGGCAGCCCCGAGACGCGGCAGGGCTGCGGACCCCTGCCTGACCGGCGCTAACGCAGCCGCTGCTAACGACACGCCCTGGGCACAGGGGCAGGGGACGCGGCTGTCCCTCCTGTGAGTTAACCAGTGCCAGCTCCCAAAGCTGCTAAGCAGTAAATATTAATTGAAAAATGCCTTGTTCTCCAAAGTGCAAAGGGAGTTATCTATCTGCTCAAGTCAGAACGCCGCCTTGCACAGCTGATTATGTGGAGCGAGTTATTAAACAAAAGGCCATATTTCTCCCATTTCTTCCATAATTTTAGCACTTTTAAAACAAAAGGCTTGCAAAAAATTGTCTCTATTTCTGCACTTGGCGATACAGTATCTCTTGAGCAGGTGCACGCACTTGCCACAGACTCTAACACACAAGTTTTCCGAGAGTAAATCTGTCCTAATTATAACATCACTTCAGGCAACTTCTAGTGCGTTCAGCGCGTGGGGATGGCAGCAAGGGTGCTGGGAAGCCACTGAGGCTTTTTTTAAACAGCAGTAGGAAGTCTTGAGTTTATCCTTGAAATTCAGTCTTGTAAAAACCAGTCCCAAGCAGGGGTATCTGAGCTGGGAGAACACATACAATTAGAACGGGGACCAGCCAGAAGTCATTTGGAAATGTCACGGGGTTTTTTTGCTCATAGGGGTTGTTTCATTTTTTTCTTCCCTTTTCAACTGGGAGCACAAACAGGGCTGAGGAGCCGATGCAGAGCGGTGGCGGAGCCGCACACGACAAACAGCTTGTCCAAGGCTGTCGGAAAGCGCTGTCACCTTCTTCTAAAGACGACAGGGCTGGACTTTCAAATAACAGGGAGGGAAAAAGCAGCATCTAAGCGTGGGTACTTTTCCCCCTTTAGCAGCTGCAGAAGGGCTCGGCTGGCCCCACCTCCATTCATTTCGCCCCACGACTCGTCGCTGAAGGGAACAAGGGGAAGGAGCGGGCGAGAAGTTTGCCGCAAACCCGCGGCGGCTCCCCC